>NC_080552.1:20300854-20410854 GCF_028640845.1 Ahaetulla prasina | reverse complement strand
TTGCAGGGAGGAGGTGGCGCGGGGGTGGGGTGGAAGGAGAAGGAGGATTGGGGGGTCTTTGGTTGTTTTCTTGCAGACACTTCATGACCCAACTAGGTAATTTCACCAGTGCTAGAAGGAAATGGGGCTTGCAAAGAGAAGGAGGAAGAGGAGGAGAAGGAGAAAGAGGAGAAGGAGAAGAGGAGGAGGAGGAGGAGGAGGAGGAGGAGAAGGAGAAAGAGGAGGAGAAGAAGAAGAGGAGGAGGAGGGGGGAGGGGAAGGAGGAATATTTGTAGATCAAGAGGGAGGGAGGGAGGAGAAGAAGGAAGAGAAGGAGGAGAAGGAGGACAGTTGGGTCTTTGGTATTCTCTGAGCTTGGTTGTTTTCTTGCAGACATTTCAGGCCCAAACTAGGTAATTTCATCAGTGTTAGAAGGGAATGGGGTTTGCAGAGAGGAGGAGGACAGTGGGGTCCTTGGTATTCTCTGAGCTTGGTTGTTTTCTTGCATTTCATGATCCAACTAGGTAACTTCATCAGTGATAGGAGGGAGCTGGGTTTGCAATGTGGAGAAGGAGGAGGAGGAAGAGGAGGAGGAGGAGGAGTATGCAATCCTTGGTTCTCTCTGAGCTTGGTTGTTTCTCTTGCAAATGTTTCATTACCCAACTACGTAACCTCATCATTGATAGAAGGGAGGGAGGTTTCAAGGGAGGAAGAGGAGGAGAAGTGTGGGGGTCCTTGGTGTTCTCTCTCCCTCTCTCTCTCTCTCTCTCTCTCCCTCTCTCTCTCTCTCTCTCTCTTGTGTGTGTGTGTGTGTGTGTTTATTTTCTCACCGGCTAAAAAGACTCAACATATGCTTAATTAAGCACAACTTTACCCCACTAACAATGCCAGCTGCAGATCTTCCCAATAGCAGCTCAAACTTTAAAGAAAACGGATCTCTTTCCCCGGAAAAGAGAACATCATCAAAGGACGCATAGTCGGCTGCAAAAAAAAGAAAGAAAATAAAATAAAAATGGAGTTTGAATTTTCCCCCCAGCTCAAGGGAGGGGAGAAGCCTGTTTGTTTTCCCACTCCGCAGATCAAAAGAGGGCTGTGAAATAGGATAATACGAACTCAGGACTCCCCATTGTCAGCCCTGAGAAATTAAGAACCTTGCTCAGATATTATTCCAGGAAATCGCTCGATTGCTGAGCTTATCAATTGGTGCAAATTTGCATGTAGGGAAAAGGGAAGGGTTGGGCTGTTGCCGTTGGGGGTCAGAGAAGGAAAATGCGTCCTTCCACAGTCAAATTCTGACTTTTGGACATCTGGTGGACTAGAACCTTGTTTGGACTCTTTGGCGGTTAACAAAAGAGGTAAAAATCCTGTTAGGAGCAGCGGTGGGGTTTCAGATTATGTTACTGCCGGTTCGCCCCACATGCGCGCACCCAATTTGTGCGTGTGTGCCCCCAGTTCATGCACATGCCTGCCTTCCGTGCATGCCCCTGGCCTTCCGTGCAAGCACTTTGCTCAGACGTGCGCCTTCTGCGCATATGCCCGGCCTCAAAAACTTGCCTAAATAGGATGGCATAGAAATCGCCCACTTGCGATTTCCGCTACCGGTTCGAGCGAACCGGTTGGAACCGGCTGAATACCGCCTCTGATTCGGAGATGTTACTTCTGAAGACACGTTTCCAGGGCAAGTATAAGTTTGGCCAGGAATAGCAAGGAAGATTTAAAAAAACGGGAGAAAGCAAAATACAGGAAGTCCTAGTCTTACGACTGCAATTGAGCCCAAAATTTCTGCCGCTAAGTGAGACCATTGTTAAGGGAGGTTAAGTGAGTTTTGCCCCGTTTTACGACCTTTCTTGTTAAGGAGGCCGTTAAGGCTTACGACCATGCTTTTTAAGGTTGTTAAACTAGTCACACAGTTGTTAAGTGAATTTGGCTTCCCCCCCCATGGACTTCGCTGGTCAGAAGGTCACAAAAGGGGATCAGGGGACCTGTGGCTTGGTGGGTGTGGCATGGCTTAGTGGGCATGGCAGGGGAAGGATACTATAAAATCTCCATTCCCACCCCATTCCAGGGGAAGGTTACTGCAAAATCCCCATTTCCTCCCAATCAGCTGGGACTTGGGAGGCAGAGAATAGATGGGGGCAGGGCCAGTCAGAATTTTTACTATCTGTTCTCCGAACTACTCAGAATGACAGTGATGAGGCTGAGATCAGGGCCATCGGGGAGTGAGGTGCGGACTCCAGAGTGACTATAGTGAGGCAGAGGAACAGGTGGAGCCTGTTCCTAATGCACGCATGAGAAGAGCTGCCAGAAGGCAAGAACAGCTCAAGCAAAGAGGATGACTGGGAGTAGGGCCAAGAGATGATTGGCCCCTCCCATAAGGCTTAAAAGACCAGCAAGAGCGTTTGAGCTTTGCTGGAAAACAACATTGGTAGCTTTGTCTTCTGCTTCATCTTCTGCTTCGTCTACATCTTGCATTTATTTTTGTGACTTCTGAACGTTTGCCAAGAAAGGCCTTTGGCGGTTTGCCTAATTGGTCCAAGATTTGCGATAGGACTGAGGAATTTGTGTTGGGAGGAATTTGTTTTAATTTGAGTTGAACCACGCTGGGAATGAAGTAATTCCCAGCTGTTCGTATAAAGTTTGTTTGTTTTTTCACGGACTGAGTTTCCTACTACCTACTTGGGCCTGGGTCACAACATTCATGTGAAACCATGTGAAATTTCTGTTAAAGTGCATTGAGCTAACGGAAAGAAATAGCCAGTTTGGTATCATGGTGAAGGAAGGCATCAGATTAAAAACCCTGGATTCTAGTCCCACCCTAGGCACAAAGCCAACCTAGAGGGCCTTGGGCCAGTCACTTTATCTCAGCCCTAGGAAGGAGGCAATGACAAGCCACTTTGGAAAAACCTTGCCAAGAAAACCTCAAAGACTCAGAGATTGCCACTGGGACACAACTGAACAGAAGGGGGGGGGAATTGAAAGAAATATGTAGATACTAAAACTTGCCCTCTGATTAATACCCCTTAAACAAAATAACTTCAAGGTGGGATTATTCCTTGCCAAAGTAAGAAAAACTCCTTGCAATGGTTTTTTTTTTTGGGGGGGGGGGTTGAGTGCAGGGTTTTATAACGTGCATTAATTTCCCTTGATCTGAATGTACTTCAGAATGTTGCATCACAATTTCCATTATCCATGGCCAGGACATCTAAGGCAACCTTGAGAAAACCTTTAAAAGGGTAGCCTTTCTCTTCCCAGAATTCCCGGAATTGGAATACTGCATCCAGTTTTGGATGCCACGATGTAAAAAAAAGATGTTGAGATGTTGAGACAAAAGAGTGCAGAGAAGAGCAATGAAGGTGATTAGGGGACTCAAGGCTCAAACATATGAAGAATGGTTGCAGGAACTGGGTATGTCTAGTTTAATGAAAAGAAGGACTAGGGGAGACATGATAGCAGTCTTCCAATATCTCAGGGGCTGCCCCAAAGAAGAGGGAGTCAAGCTATTCTCCAAAACACCTGAGGGCAGAACAAGAAGCAATGGGTAGAAACTAACCAAGGAGAAAAGCAACCTGCAACTAAGGAGAAATTTCCAGAAAGTGAGAAAAATTGATCAGTGAAACTACTTGCCTCCAGAAGTTGTGAATGCTCCAACACTGGAAGTTTATAAGAAGAGATGGGACAACCATTTATCTGAAATAGTATAGGGTTTCCTGCCTAAGCAGGGGGTTGGACTAAAAGACCTCCAAGGTCCCTTCCTACTCTGTTATTCTATTCTATTCTATTCTATTCTATTCTATTCTATTCTATTCTATTCTATTCTATTCTATTCTAATTCCCCATTCAATATGATCATGACTAACAACTCTGGGAGTTGAAGTCTAGAACATGTTGAGATTGGAGAAGACCAGTTTAAACAATCCCATTCAGGCAAAAATCCAATTATTGCTTGGATGGAAGAATTGATCTGATAACGGATGGAGATTTTGAAGTCTCTGTGTCCTACAAGAACCAGGCTTCTCTGGTGCTTTGTACTTCCAATAGCTGAAAGATGCTAACTTCACCCAAGAAGTTAGTGGCGCAACAGGCTAATGCAGCCTATTATTAACAGCAACTGTTTGCAATATTGCAGGTTCAAGTCCCACCAGGCCCAAGGTTGACTCAGCCTTCCATCCTTTATAAGGTAGGTAAAATGAGGACCCAGATTGTTGGGGGGCAATAAGTTGACTTTGTATATAGTATACAAATGGATGAAGACTATTGCTTGACATAGTGTAAGCCGCCCTGAGTCTTCGGAGAAGGGCGGGATATAAATGCAAAAAAAATAAATAATAATACTTGCCTACAAAAAGTATTCCAGAATAAGTTGTGCAATTCTGATGACCCGCCAAGACATGCATGGAGATGGTGCTCTTTTCTTCCAATGTCTAGGTCAACAGCCATGGGTTCTGTGGGAGGAGACCACCACTTCAAGGAGGGAAGTCCAGTGGTGACACCTGAAGGGAACATCGTGATGAGCTTTAGTTTTGACAGCTACCAGCTGGAAGAAGAAGAGCTTCAGGAGAAGACAGGCCATACCAAAGGAGTCCTCACGTTCATGGAACCAGGTAAGAGTTGAAGAGATGACTTGGGACTCTCCAGATGTAGCTCCCATGGAGAATGGTGCTTTTTTGAGATAGCAACTAAACATCCTTCCAGGTTTTTATATTTTGTGATTCCCTTCTCTTACATGGCCATGTCTATCTATCTCCAGCTGAAGGACCTATGGATGCACTCAGTGGTGGAATGCAATTTTTTTTACTACTGGTTCTGTGGCCGTGGCTTGGTGGGCATGGTGTGGCTTGGTGGGCGTGGCAGGAGAAGGATACTGCAAAATCTCCATTCCCTCCCCACTCTTGTGGGAAGGATACTGCAAAATCCCCATTCCCTCCCCGCTCTGGGGCCAGCCAGAGGTGGTATTGGCCGGTTCCCCTAACTACTCAAATTTTCTGCTACCAGTTCTTCAGACCTTGTCAGAACCTGCTGAATTTCACCCCTGGATGGATTTCTGTTTGAGTTTCCAGGGTGATTCTCATTCAACCTGGCTTCCATGTTCATAAAGGTCTCTTAATGACCATTGAGCTTCTCACGTTCAATGGATGGTTTTGGGTCTCCTCTGGTTTGTTCTGGGGAAAATCCTTTTCATTTTCTTTACCCGCTTGCCTTTGGTTAGAGCTCTGGTGACGGTTGGGATGACGGGTTTGAAAAGTATAGGATTGCATTGACTGGTGATGTTTGTGAACCTGATCCTGAGCTTTGTGACCAATCCTCAAACTGACGATCTTTGCAGGTCGGTAGAGCAAAAGAAAATTGAAGGAAGAACATAACGGCGGTCGTAGTGTCAGACCGTTCAGCGCTTACACCTCTAAGTAGATACGATCCTTGGCTCCATTTATTGAGAAAAGTATAATTTTCTTAGAAGTCAAGTGGTTATTGCTGTAATGCATACATTACTGAGAATCGCATGCAAAAACCCCTAAGTTCAACTTTTTCCTCCCCGAACTGCCTCCCGTCATTGACCGTCCCATCCCATGACCAATCAGGTTCAAGCAAGATGTTTTCAGAAGGGTCACTTCAAGCACAGGTTGGTAGGCAGCTGCCACCTTCTCCCAGCTGGATGACCTTGAGGCAGCTTCTCAGGGAGATATCGAAGTTACTTTCGCTTTCCCCCAAACATCCCCCTTCTCATCCCGTCCTCCCCAGAATTTATGGTAGACTTTCACTGCATGGTAAGCACGAGCTGGCAGCTGACACTTAGTTTCACTTAGCGGCTGCTTCATTTAACTTATTACCTTTCTCTCTTTTTTTTTTCCCCGGGCTTAGTCTGTGAAAACCCTGAGCCTCAAGATCGTTACCATGGAATCTACTTCGCTATGCTTCTAGCGGGTGTTGGTTTTCTTTTGCCTTACAACAGTTTTATCACTGATGTTGATTACCTTCATCACAAATACCCAGGTAGGTGTCTTTTTCCGTATTCCAAAGTTCTTTCCAAACATTTGAAAGTTTTTGTGGAGCTCTTTTATGGAATGAAAGCTACTAAGTCTGCACTACTATTAGTCTTCTCATCGTTCCTATCACCCATCTCCTCCCACTTACGACTGTATGACTGTAACCTTGTTGCTGGTATCCTTTTTATATTGATTGTTTCCTAGTATGATTCGATTGCTTATTTGTACCCTATGACTATCATTAACTGTTGTACCTTATGATTCTTGATGAAGGTATCTTTTCTTTTATGTACACTGAGAGCATCTGCACCAAGACAAATCCCTTGTGTGTCCAATTACCCTTGGCTAATAAAAAAATTCTATTCCATTCTACTATTCTATTCTATTCTATTCTGTTCTATTCTATTCTATTCTATTCTATTCTATTCAGTAGGCATCATAACTGATTCTCTACATACATTGATAGCACAACTTGCTATGAGTTGAAGGTTGTGCCTTTCGGGTTCCAACTTTCTCATCAGCTTTGGCTAGCATGGTTAGTGGTAAAGGGTTTGTGGTCCAAAACACAGATTTAGGGATTGAAAGACTCTAAAGCAAGGTGTCCATCCTTGCCACCGGTAGACTTCAACTCCCAGAATTCCCTAGCCAGTATGGAATTCTGGGCGTTGAAGTCCACAAGTTTTCAGCGTTGGACATCACTTCTCTAGAGAATAGAATAGAATAGAATAGAATAGAATAGAATAGAATAGAATAGAATAGAATAGAATAGAATAGAATAGAATAGAATAGAATTTTTTATTGGCTAAGTGTGATTGGACACACAAGGATTTTGTCTTGGTGCAGATGCTCTCAGCATACATAAAAAGACAAGATACCGTCATCAAGGTACAACACTTACAACACTTAATGATAGTCATAGGGTACAAATTTAACACTTAAAGATACAACACAATGATAGTCATAGGCTACAAATAAGCAATCAGGAAACAATAGAGATATGTTTTTGGTTGCAAAGTCCCACTTGTTCAACTGAACTGGGCTTGAAATGCCTCTTAACCCAAGATAGTATGAATATATTAATCCGTAACAAAATCAACTTATTATTGAATTATTGAGAAAGCATCTTGCTCTTTTTCCTCTTCATAAGTTTCCAGTTTTTGTTGAACCTGCCCAAGGAACTCCAAAGATCTTCACTGCATACTTTTCCTTTCCTTCTTATTTTTTTTTTTAATTAAATTTATATGCCTACCTCTGTTTCTCCTTTTTTTTTCCATCTGTTTACACCTCCCACCAAGCTGGATTGTGAATTTTCTTGCCTTTGGAATAGCATCTTGTATGAACTCCGATCAATTCAGCAACACCCTTGTGAAGCAAGGCCCTGGTTTAACATGATGCATGAACCAAGATGTTGTGTCTTTCTGCAGGGACTTCAATTGTGTTTGACATGAGCCTGACCTACATTTTAGTAGCCTTGGTTGCGGTCATTCTCAACAACGTCCTGGTCGAAATGTTGAGTCTTCACACCAGGATCACTGTGGGTATGTTCAGAATTCTTTGGTCTTCTCCATCTCACTTCCTGGTTTCTGCTCTTCACCAGGAAAGTTGTAGCCAGTGATAGAAGGTTTAGAACCTTCTATATGTCTTCTCTTCTCCATGTCTTCCTCCAAAGTTTCAGTCAGAAATTCCAGAAGGAAACCATAGAGATGAATATTAACGATAAAGGCAAAGGTTCCCCTTGCACATGTGTGCTAGTCGTTCCCAACTCTAGGGGGCACTGCTCATCTCCGTTTCAAAGCTGAAGAGTCAGCGCTGATCATGTGGCTGGCATGACTAAACGCCAAAGGCGCACGAAAGGCTGTTCCCTTCCCACCAAAGGTGGTCCTTATTTTTCTACTTGCATTTTTTATGTGCTTTCGGACTGCTAGGTTGGCAGAACCCCGGACAAGTAACGGGAGCTCACCCTGTTACACAGCACTAGGGATTCGAACCGTTGAACTGCTGATCTTTCGATCTTTCGATCAACAAGCTCAGCGTCTTAGCAACTCAGCCACCGTGTCCCTATGAACTGAATATATAAATATATATAGTATATAACCTGAATATTACTTACTCAATGATCTCCATGCTGGAGAATTTATATGCTGAAAGATAAAACATCTGGAATTTGTAGCATACTTGTCTTTCTAGCATGGCATGCTTCTTTTGTTCATTTCAGGGTATCTCTTTGCTTTGGGCCCTCTTCTCTTTGTGAGCATCTGTGATGTCTGGCTTGATCTCTTCTCCCAGCGCCAAGCTTATGCGGTCAATCTCATGGCAGTGGGCGTGGTGGCCTTTGGTTGCACAGGTATGCGTGGGAACGGGAGCAGAAATTTTCCCAGCCAGTCTTGGAACAAGGGTGTCCTTGGTTGAAACTCACCAATGAATGACGTCATCATTCTTGACCAAAAAGGAACCAGGGAGGTGGTGGAGAAGAAGTCCCTGATGAAAGATGACATCTAATCATTCAAAATCTAGTACTTAGATGTCATAACTCTCCTTCTCTTTTGCTTGCTCAACTCTCTCTCCCCTTTTAAGTGCAGCAATCCAGTTTCTATGGTTACACCGGGATGCTGCCAAAGCGGTACACTCAAGGAGTGATGACGGGAGAAAGTGAGTATTAGCTTAATACTGTTCACTGAAGTCTGAAGGGTAGGTAGCAAGAGACCTTGATCTGTCTCTTCAATAATTTATTCTCATTTCTGGGAATTCTGCCTTTAAAAATAGGGACATTCATCCCATTGTCCCAAAGGCAACTGGACTTTCTGGTTTTTCTTTGAAGACGTTTCGTTTCTCATCCAAGAAGCTTCTCCAGAGCTTCAGAGGTGAAGAAGTTTCTTGGATGAGATATTTGAGATATTTGGGGTACCAGGAAGATCTCTTGACCTCTTGTGAAGGAAGCCAAGCCTTCGCAAACTCTACTAATGCCATTGTCCATAGGGTGTGGCCTTAGTGCTAACACCCAAACTCAACTCCATCTCTTCCTTCCAGGCACTGCTGGAGTCATCATCTCCTTAAGTCGCATCTTCACCAAGCTTCTTCTGTCTGATGAGAAGGAGAACACCATGATCTTCTTCTGCATCTCCATTGGACTGGAGCTCTCTTGCTTCCTCCTCCACCTCTTGGTGAAACGAACCTACTTTGTCAGGTATCACACCTCCCGATCCCAGAACGGGGCCTCCGAGTTTAAAGGGTCGATGGACAACGGCACCGGATACAGAGTCCACCATGACGTCACAGCAGAAGACATCCGATTTGTAAGTTGTGGCCAGAAATGCTTTGTGTTCTTTCTTGGGTTTTACATTTCTGAGACAGTTTTCACTAAACTCCTGGGCATCTTTTGGAAATATTAGGGTTATAGTTTTGAGAATTGGTTCCTTACTTGACATTTTGGGAGGATGGATCTAAAATAGTATGAATAGAGATGGCTTATGTGCCCCTCCAAGATCACTTTGATCAAATATGACAGCAAAAGTAACATAATATTCCTTTCTTCTCTCTTTTCCTTCCTTTCCTTCCTCCATTCCTCCGTTCCTCTCTTCTTTTCCTTGCTTTCTTTTCTCTTTTCCTTCCTTCTCTCTTTCCTTTCTTCCTCCCTCCCTCCTTCTCCTTGCTTTTCTTCCTTTCTTCCCTTCCTCCTTTCCTTCCTTCTTCCCTTCTTTTACTTGCTTTCTTTTCTCTTTTCCTTCCTTCTCTCTTTCCTTCCTCCCTTCCTCCCTTCTTTTCCTTGCTTTCTTTTCTCTTTTCCTTCCTTCTCTCTTTCCTTTCTTCTTCCTTCCCTCCCGCTCCTTGCTTTCCTTCCTTCCCTTCCTCCTTCCCTTCCTTCTTCCCTTCTTTTCCTTGCTTTCTTTTCTCTTTTCCTTCCTTCTTTCCTTCCTCCTTCCTCCTTCTTTTCCTTGCTTTCTCTTTCCTTCCTTCTCTTTCCTTTCTTCTTCCTTCCCTCCCGCTCCTTGCTTTCCTTCCTTCCCTTCCTCCTTCCCTTCCTTCTTCCCTTCTTTTCCTTGCTTTCTTTTCTCTTTTCCTTCCTTCTTTCTTTCTTTCCTTCCTCCCTCCCTCTCTCCCCCTCCCTCCCTCCCTCCCTTCCTTCCTTCCATCACTGCTGGAAAATCTCACCCCTCCCAGCATCACAGTTAACAATAAAACATAAAACAAGATGCAATTGCACAAATATTGAAAAGTAAGCCTGCATAAAGATTGGAAATCCAGTATTTTAGGATTGGTTGAAGGAGAGAAATGGCAACCTCTTCTGGTGGACGAAGTTAATTCAAATGAGTCCACGCTGACAAACTCCACTTTCGAAGTGGCAGGGAAGACGAACATAGAACCTAAGATACACGTTAGACGTGATCGGAGGGCTTTATGGTTCTTTGGGGGATTTCGGCCTCTCCTTTTGCACAAGAGATGGTTCTCCGAGGAATGAATCAACAAAAGAACGACCAGTTTGGTGTCCTGGTTAAAAGGTTGAGTGCAATTAAGGAGACGTGGATTCAAATCCACTTTCAGCTGCTGGTCCTTCTTTCTGCCCAGCTCACCTTCACAAGGTTGGGTTTATTTATTTATTTATTTATTTATTTATTTATTTATTTATTTATTTATTTATTTAGTCACAACAATATATGTAGGAATCATACAAAAGATTATATAGTATATAAACATATATGGGTAAATATAAGGAGGTATAAGCATATATATATAGGAAGAAGAAAAGAAAAACAATAGGACAGGAACGGTAGGCACGTTTGTGCGCTTATGCACGCCCCTTATGGTCCTCTTAGGAATGGGGTGAGGTCAATAGTAGAAAGTTTTTGGTTAAAGCTTTTAGGATTATGGGAAGAGACCACAGAGTCAGGTAAAGTATTCCAAGCACTGATGATTCTGTTACAGAAGTCATATTTTCTGCAATCTAGATTAAAGCGGTTGACATTAAATTTAAATCTATTAGTTGCTCTAGTATTATTGCAATTAAAGCTGAAGTAGTCTTTAACCGGAAGGACATTACAATAGATGATTCTGTGAGTTAAGCTTAGGTCTTGTCGAAGGCAACGGAGTTCCAAGTTTTCTAAGCCTAGGATTTCGAGTCTGGTGGGAATGGGTTGCAGAGAAAAATGAGAAGCCACGTAGATCATTTGAGCTCCCAGAGATATGACTGAACGATTGGATGAATGAATGAATGAATGAATGAATCTACCTGTGCCAGGAGAGATTCACTCAGAATTGGCAGGTTGGCTAAAATGATTGAAGAGACCCTCCATGTTAAAAGCAGTGTACCTCCAACTATTACATCATCATCATCTTCATCGCAACCTCCTCCTCATCCATTGAGCTGTGCTGGGGGTTCTTGGCAGTTGACTTTGGTGGTTGCTATTTCTCTGTCCTTTCGCTCCAAGGAGAATCGGCTGCCCAGACAAAATGCGTCTCCTCCCGACACCTTTGGAGATGCAGGTGAGCTGGCTGGCAGTGGCACCTATGTTAGATTTGACGTCCCTCAACCTGAAATAAAAAGAAGTTGGCCGAGCTTAAGAGGTAACTATATCAGAGCCTCAAGGGGAAAGGCCAAAGATTGATGTTGAAAGCATATTTTTGTACATTTGGTTCCCTTTTTTTTTTTTTTTACAATTATTAGGGGCAGGAAAGGAGGAAAAGAGGGAGAGAGGGATGGAGGAAGGAAGGAAAAATAAGAAAAGAAAAAGGAAGGAAGAAGGAAAAGTGAAGAGAGAAAGAGAAAGAAGAAGAAAGAAGAAAGAAAGAGGAAGAAGGGAAAGAAGAAAGGAAGGAAGGAAGGAAGAAGGGAGAAAGAAAGAAAAAGGAGAAAGAAAGAAAGAAAGAAAGAAGAAAAAGAAGGAAAGAAAGAAGAAAGAAAGAAAAGGAAGGAAGAAGGAAAAGTGAAGAGAGAAAGAGAAAGAAGAAGAAAGAAGAAAGAAAGAGGAAGAAGGGAAAGAAGAAAGGAAGGAAGGAAGGAAGAAGGGGAGAAAGAAAGAAAAAAGGAGAAAGAAAGAAAGAAAGAAAGAAGAAAAAGAAGAAAGAAGGAAAGAAAGAAGAAAGAAAAGAGAAAAGAGAAAAGAGAAAAAAAGAGAAAATGAAGGGAGGGGGAGGGAGAGGAAGAAAGAAGAAAGAAAGAAAGAAAGAAAGAAAGAAAGAAAGAAAGAAAGAAAGAAAGAAAGAGAAAGAAAGAAGAAAGAAAAAGAGAAAAAGAAGGAAAGAGAAAAAAAGAAGAAAGAAAGAAAGAAAAAAGAGAAAGAAACAAATGAAGGAAGGGGGAGGAAGGGAGGAAGAAAGAAAGAAGGAAGGAAGGAAGGAAAGATTGATTGATTGATTTCCAATCTTCCTTTTCGGCAATTATACATACTACCCCTCTCTCTGAAATTATATCACAACTCCCTTCTTTCCACACCTATTCTAATCTAGGTCACCTACCTGATTTCTGACAAAGGTGACAAGCCAGGATGAAAAACATTTTTCATGGCCTTTTAACCGCCTTGTTTCTCTGGATTCCGACAGACATGATGCTCCATCGCTATGTCGTCTCTCGCCTGATCTGGACCTACATGCTGTCCATCGCCGTGACTTACCTCATCACGCTGTGCCTCTTCCCTGGGCTGGAATCAGAGATCCGGAACTGCACCTTGGGGGAATGGCTGCCCATCCTCATCATGGCCGTCTTCAACCTTTCTGATTTTGTGGGCAAGGTAACCAACCCTCTTGGCCAGGGTCCTCGAGCAGAATGGCTCGATGAGCCGAGCACCTCTTGGCAGGAGGAGAACCCCAAATCTGCAGTGTGGGGGGGGAGGGTCACAGGTGCCATCCATCCGAGATCTGGGATATGTACCCTTTGCCAAAGGGTTTTCTGATGGGGTCACAGGGCGAGCAGAGATGAAGCAAGCAGGAGGTCAGATCAAAGGGGGGGGACGATGACAAGAATCTCTTTGATGTGTCCTCCTCTCGCCTGGTGTCTCTGACCCTCGTTTTTCTCTCCACCCCACCCCGAGTTTCGGCTTGCGTTCGGAGCAGAAATCCAAGCTGTTCTCTTTGAAACTAGGAAAAAAAAGTTGCTTGAAAATAGATCGATGGCCGCTTCTAAAGTTGGCAGGTTCAGAAGTTTCCACTAATAAATCCCAGGCGGGGTTCTTAACCTCTGCCTGTGTTTGACAGGGACAGAGAATCCCGTGTCCTCCGGTTAAACAAGCCTCCCCTCCAGGGGTGGGCTTCAAAATTTTTAGCAAGGGGTTCTCTGCCCGGTTGCTGAGTGGGTGTGGCCATGGTAAGCCTGGCCTAGTCTGCCTCGTGCACCACAGCGGGGGGGGGGGGCATTTTTGCCCTCCCCGGGCTCCAAAGGCTTTCCTTGAGCCTCTGGGAGGGCAAAAACGGTCTCCCCAGTCTCCGGAGGCCCTCTGGAGGCTGGAAACGGGCCCATTTCTGGCCTTACTAAACTTCCAATAGGCCCATTTTTCGCCTACCCCAAGCCTCTGCACACACCCCTCACTTACTTGTGTTCAAAACGGGCCGCGTGGGGACTCCTGGGAGGGGCGGTCCAGGGTGGGCAGGGCCACCCAGAAGTGGGATTTGGGGGTTCTCCGAACTGAACAGAACCTTAGCGGGAGGTTCTCCCAAGCCCCCAGCAGCTCATCCCCGCTCCCCGCCCTGTGGCAATCTATCTGTGAACCCCGGACATTTAGCTTTGCCTTCGTGTAGGAGAAAGGCCCCCGCTATCTAAAACAGATCCAGGAAGTCTCTCAACGTTTCTCTTGTGGATTCCGCAGATTCGTAAGAATCCAGTTCTCCTTTTTGTCTTTCCGCATTTCCCAGATTTTGGCGGCGTTGCCTTATGACTGGAGGGGAGCCCACCTCCTTCTCTGCTCCTGCCTGCGAGTGGTCTTCATCCCTCTGTTTATCCTTTGCATCTACCCCAACGGGAAGCCCACCTTTAGCCACCCGGCCTGGCCCTGCATCTTCTCGCTCCTGATGGGCATCAGCAATGGCTACTTTGGCAGCGTCCCTATGATCCTGGCGGCCGGGAAAGTGAGCCCCGAGCAACGAGAATTGGCAGGTTAGTTAAAGCAACTGTTTTGCATGCCTCCCCCCTTCCCACCAAGAATTGTGAGACGCTGTTGTTGGAAAAGAAGTCCGGAAAAGAAGTTTTTAGATCAGAGGGAACAATGTTGGCACGGGGCCACTTAATTAATTTTTTCAGTAGAACAAGTACCGTGTAGAGCAGGCCTTCTCAACTTCAAGACGTCTGGACTTCCAACTCCCAGAATTCCCCAGCCAGCATAGGGAATTCTGGGCATTGAAATCTGCCCACCTTAAAGATTCCTAAGTTGAGAACTACTGTTGTAGAGAATCTCTATCTTGCTATCATCTCTCTCATTCTTTATATTATCTTTCTCATTTTCTATATCTATTATCTCTTTCTTGGATTCTCTGTATCTACCTATCATCTATTATCTTTCTCTGCAACTAGCATCTATCTATCTAGCATCTATCTATCTATCTATCTATCTATCTATCTATCTATCTATCTATCTATCTATCTATCTATCTATCTATCTCCATAATTATCTAATCTATCATCTATCTCCATAATTGATCTATCTATCTATCTATCTATCTATCTATCTATCTATCTATCTATCTATCTATCATCTATCTATCTATCTATCATCTATTTATCTATCTATCTCTAATCTCCATAATTGTCTGTCTGTCTGTCTATCTATCTATCTATCTATCTATCTATCTATCTATCTATCTATCTATCTATCTATCTATCTATCTATCTATCTGTCGCTATCTCCATAATTATCTATCATCTATATCCATTATATATATATATATATATATATATATATATATATATATATATATATATATATATATATATCTCATTCGTCATCTTCAGGCTTCAGCCTGCTTCTGGGAGCACGGCTGAAGCCTGAAGATGACGAATGAGACTTCGTCAAACGCCGCCAAGACACTTCCAATTTTACACGGAGAAAACCCAACAACCAAAGACCTATATACAAACACCGTGAAAACCTCAGAAAAACAAATATATATATATATATATATATATATATATATATATATATATATATATATATATATATATATATATATATATATATATATATATATATATATATATATATATATATATATATATATCCATAATTAATTTTCTTCGGCAGAAAAAAACAACCTCTGATGATCACGTGGCTCAGTTGAGCATGGGGTGGCGGGGAGGGATCTTTGCTACCGGTTCTCCGAATCACCCGCCGCCATTGTTACCGGATCGGGCGATCCGGTCCAAACCAGGAGCATTTTACCCATTTGGTACCTTTCCCAACGAATCCATCCCGATGTGTGAACAGAGCACGGTCCTTCTGGTAGAACTCATCTTTGACTAGAGCAACCTGAACTGCCTGGGCTACATCAGTAGACGGCTTTGCGTGAGCTACCTTCCAGGAGGGACCTGTGGATCCCTTTCCTATGTAACCTTCTCCTCTCCGTTTCTCACTCCCAGGTAACACCATGACGGTGTCCTACATGACAGGGCTGACCTTGGGCTCCGTGGTAGCCTACTCTGCCTACAGCCTGACCAGCAGTTCTCCAGGTTCCTGTCTCTACCCAAGGAACTACACTGCCTCGGTCCTAGAGGGGAACTGACCAGTACTATCAGTGGAGCACTGACGTCTAGGCCCGGCCAGGCAAGATGGCGGGATAGGGGGAAGAGAGCCTGTGACTCAATGCCCCCTTGCGGGCACAGCCCTAGATCCTTCGGGATCCGCATGGAAAACATCCAAGCCACATCTTTACCCAATGACCATGTGTAGGATACCCATACCCATACTCGCGTGGGTATGACCCCATGTGGCTATTCTTCTGCGCAGGTTGCGCCGTTCCTGTTCGTTCCCGCCAGATTTGAGCAGGATGTTTCTTTTCTCCAGTGGATTGTTACGTGTCCTCTACAATTATCTCTAGCAGCACCTCAAATCCATCGGTCAGAATAGCATCTTGCCCATGTCACGAAGGAGGCGTCCTTTCGCTGTCTCTTGCTTATTTTTTAATTTCTTTTTAAAGACAGCTGCTCGATCAACATTTGGAAGACCGACGTTCGTCTCCTGCGAAAAGGTGAATTCCCAGACAGGCTGGGGTAGAGGGATTTTTGCACGGGGGTGCTGGGGTTTTAGGGCGCAAAGGAGAAAAAAAGGGTGAAAAACGATTTGGAGGTTGAATCACGGCAACCGGACTTATTTTCCTTTGTTCGTTTGAGAGGTTCCGCCGCTCCTCCAAGCAGCTGTATCAGTCGTAGCAAGTTACAGGTAGTCCTTGAATTATGACCTCAATGGAGCCCGACAGTTCCGTCCCTAAGCGAGACTTTTGTTGAGCAAATTTTGCCCCGTTTTACAAACCTTTCTTGCCGCGGTTGTTAAGTGAATCGTGGCCGTGGGTAACCCGCTTGTTAAGTCAATCTGGCTTCCCCATTGACTTTCCTCGACAGGAGGTCGCAAAAGGGGATCACGTGACCCTGGGATACTGCAACGGTCATAAATACGAGTCAGTTGCTGAGCATCTGAATTTCGATCATGTGACCATAGTAACAATGGACATAAGTGTGAAAAACGGTCGTAAGTCACTTTTTTTCAGTGCTGTTGTAGCTACGAATGGTCCGTAAATGAACTATTGCAGGGGGTCTCCAACCTTGGCCAACCTTGTGGACTTCAACTTCCAGAATTCCTCAGCCAGTAAATCAAGGACTACCTGTAATGCATTTTTCCTTTGGTGGAGCTACAACTAACGCAACCTCCCATACCAAGTCCCTTCAACCAGGGCTTCTTAGATGAAAATCCAAATTACAGGCGGAAATTCTTGTTTTTGCAGGGAAAGAACCCAAAAGCAGGTATAGGAGAGGCTTTTGCTACAATACTCCACTCTTAATATTTAAAATACGACCCGTTTTAATTCTTCTTCCAATTAAAAAGAGAAAGGGAGATACGATAGTAGTACCTGTGAGAGGGATCTTGGAGTCCTAGTGGACAACCATTTAGATATAAGCCAGCCGTGTGCAGCAGTTGCCAAAAAAGCCAACACAGTTCTGGGCTGCATAAACAGAGGGATAGAATCAAGATCACGTGAAGTGTTAATACCACTTTATAATGCCTTGGTAAGGCCACATTTGGAATATTGCATTCAGTTTTGGTCGCCACGATGTAAAAAAGATGTTGAGACTCTGGAAAGAGTACAGAGAAGAGCAACAAAGATGATTAGGGGACTGGAGGCCAAAACATATGAAGAACGGTTGCAGGAACTGGGTATATCTAGTTTAGTGAAAAAAAGGACTAGGGGAGACATGATAGCAGTGTTCCAATATCTCAGGGGCTGCCCCAAAGAAGAGGGAGTCAAGCTATTCTCCAAAGCACCTGAGGGTAGAACAAGAAGCAATGGGTGGAAACTGATCAAGGAGAGAAGAAACTTAGAACTAAGGAGAAATTTCCTGACAGGACAATTAACCAGTGGAACAACTTGCCTGCAGAAGTTGCGAATGCTCCAACATTGGAAGTTTTTAAGAAAATGTTGGATAACCATTTGTCTGAAATGGTGTAGGGTTTCCTGCCTGGGCAGGGGGTTGGGCTAGAAGACCTCCAAGGTCCCTTCCAACTCTGTTATTATTATTATTAATACCTCCTGCATAAATAACAGATGCAGGAGAGGATTTTCAACTCTCTTAAGTTTATCCATGGGACATTCACGGAGGAGATCCTACGTATATCTCATAAAATATGTTGAAAAAGCAGCAGCTACGTTGTGTCGGCTAACCTAAGAAGCTAAGAGCCACATTGTACGAAACCAAAGACCAAGAAACCGTGTTTTAAGGCTGTTCTTGCCATATATTTTGTGGTTTGTTTCCCATTTCTGTGTTGTCCACGTAAATTGGAGGAGTGGAATTCTACAGCACGGGCAATAAGATTGGTAGTTTTACATTTTTGCAATTATTATATTTTTTTTTAAAAAAAGTTGTCACTATGGCAATCACCGTTTCAGCAAAATCAGCTTGCCTTAAGCGAAGGACCTTGAAAGATCTTTGATGGAACTTGTTGCTTTGTATCTTCCCCTAACCCAGGGGGTCTGCAAACTTGGCTCTTTTAAGACTTGTGGACTTCAACTCCCAGAGTTCCTCAGCAAAGCAAAGCTGGCTGAGGAACTCTGGGAGTTGAAGTCCACAAGTCTTAAAAAGAGCCAAGTTTGCAGACCCCTGCCCTAACCAGATATCCCCACCCAGGTCCAAATGTATTTGGGGAAGAGAATATTTGTAGCTCAGGGTTCAACGGTGGGGTCCTTGGGACTCACTATTCAGCTGTGTTCCTCCCACCTTCTACTTCCACCTGGGTTGAAACATTCTGCTCAAATTCCTCCCACATCATCTTTTAAAGACCCCATAATCCCTTGCGGGGTGGAGTCTGGGGAACTGAATGGAGCCAGCAGAGCATTTTTCAATGGCCGGATGCCCTTCCTGTCGCCGATGCGGAGTTTTGTTCAGCAGATATATTCTCAGTGTGCCCAGAGAGAGAGAAATATCTGCCTCTACCTAGGATCGAACTCTCACAACCTCTTAATTGTGAGGCGAGAGTGCCACCTCTAGGCCACTGCATCACTCCACTCAAATTCCTCCCTGAAGGACAGAAATTTGAGAGTTTCGTAAAATAAGGATGTTCCAGGGTTGCAAACTGGCTTATTTGCAGCAATTTGCTTTTGTGTCCCTTTTGGGGGGGGGGCTGGGGGATGACACACGAAGGCTGCAAGAGTGGCTCTTCCCAGATCTGAACTGATGTTTATGTAAGTAGGGTTTAAAAGTAGTCACAGGTTGCCCTTTCCAATCAAGGATCGAATCTCTGGTCTGTGGATAAATTGGTGTGGCCTCCGATGAGCACTGCATACAAAAAATGCCCATCTGCTTTGCAAATTTTGCAGCCCTGCGGAATCCACGTCACCATTCAGCCAACTAACCAGGTTTTGCTCCACTTTATCTGCCTTTATATGCTTTGCAAAAAAAAAAAAAAACCTTGCCGTGAAACGGTTTAGAAAACGTTGCAAATCCCTGAACTTTGAGGGTTTTTATCCGCACCCAACACTAAGCCAATATCTCTGGTTGGATGCGTGAGAAGATTTTTTTAAAATTTTTTTTTAATTTGCATTTATATCCCGCCCTTCTCCGAAGACTCAGGGCGGCTTACACTATGTTAGCAATAGTCTTCATCCTATTTGTATATTTATATACAAAGTCAACTTTATTGCCCCCAACAATCTGGGTCCTCATTTTACCTACCTTATAAAGGATGGAAGGCTGAGTCAACCTTGGGCCTGGTGGGACTAGAACCTGCAGTAATTGCAGGCAGCTGCTGTTAATAACAGACTGTCTTACCAGTCTGAGCCACAGAGGCCCACAAGATGGATGGCCGCTGCTCATTGGACAGTCTGCAAACATTCTTCTTGGGAAAGAAATCACAGTTTGCTACGAGAATGAGGACCGGTGGTTTGCGACAACCAAATGCAGGTTTTGTATTCAGTCCAGCATGCTAGTTTACTAGCTCTGGGAAATAGGGAACTAAAACAGGATTTGCTTAAGAAAGTGATGAGGATTTGTCTCCGGGATAATCATTCCTTCAAATCATTCCTTCAAAAAACCCTGGTTAAAATTAAGCTTGGCTTAGTGTTATGTGTGAATGCTGCCAGGACTCAAACCTTGTTTTTATGTGTGTGTGTCTGTGTATAAACACATAAAAACACATAAAAACAAGGTTGATCTATGTATCCACTTGCCAGCCATTCTTCCAAGATCATCGTAATAAAAATCCAATCTAATCACAGGTTTGATTTTTCCACACATACAGCCCCTCTTTAAAACAGAGGGAAACCCAAAGAGACCCGTTAAGGAGAAATTCCTTAACAATTACAACAAGTAATGTAATTATTGTAGAAATAGGGACACGGTTGCTCAGCGGCTAAGGTCGGCAGTTCAGCGGTTCGAATCCCTAACACCGCATAACGGGGTGAGCTCTCATTACTTTATCCCAGCTTCTGCCAACCTAGCAGTTCGAAAGCATGTAAAAAATGCAAGCAGAAAAATAGGGACCACCTTTGGTGGGAAGGTAACAGCGTTCCGTGCGCCTTTGGCGTTGAGTCATGCTGGCCACATGACCACGGAAACATCTTCAGATAGTGCTGGCTCTTCGGCTTTGAAACGGAGGTGAGCACTGCCCCCTAGAGTCAGGAACGACTAGCACATATATGCGAGGGGAACCTTTACCTTTACTTTTAATCAGTGGAACAACTTCCCTTCAGAAGTTGTGAGTGCTCCATCACCAGAGGTTTTCAAGAAGAGATTGGGACAATCGTTTGTCTGAAAATGCTACAGGGTTTCCTGCTCGGGTAGAGGCTTAGACTAGAAGACCTTCTGGATCCCACCCAGTTCTTCTATTCTGTTATTTTATTTTATTCCTTTTGAAATCAGGGTAGACTCCAGAGAGCATCTCGAGGTGGGCAAGCTGAGAAATTCAGCGCACGCATTTAAGCCGCGGCACAAAGAATGCAGAAAAATCCCATCGCTTTTCGTGTTTCAAGATTTCTTTTCTCTCTTTTTTTTTTTATGAAAAAGAATCACACATCGTACAGCAACGAACAGAATGCAAAAAAAAAAAAAGGGAAACAAATGAAAACGTTTAAAAAAAAACAGAAAACAACAGGGCAAAGGGAGGGGGGAAGGAAAAGGACACATACACACACACAAAAAAAACCCCCCAAACACGTGGCTCCGTTCCTCTCTTCGATTGTCTGCAAAAATGCTTGTGTTCCATAGAAGGCAGCGGGCAGTTAAGTGCTTTCTATTTTAACATTCGTTTTCACAATGCTTTCTTCTTCCTCGTCCTACGATACAGTCCACCGTTTTGAAAGCAATGTCTGGCTCTCCTATTCCCCTGTGTTCGTTCGTTCGTTCTCGCTCTCTCGCTCTCTTTTTTTTTCCCTGTCTCTCTCTTTTTCTCTTTCTCTCTCTCTCTCTCTCTCGCTCTTTTTTTTCTCTACAGTCACAATTCCAACCGGAAATAAAAAATAAAAGAGTCTCGAATGTCAGACCGTGTGTTTCGCTTTTTTTTATACTTTCCCATAATTTTTTTTTTCACAGTTTTTTTTCTTTAAAAAGTTTATATATTTATATATATTTATATATTTATACTTTATATTTATAATTAAAAAGGTAAATCCGTTTTTTTTGTTGGGTGGTTGTTTTTTTTGCTTTTTTTCCGTTTTTGTTTGTCCTTTCTCTTTCTCTCTCTTTCCTTTGTTTTCCTCCTCCGTCTTTGTATTGTTAAAGAGGTGTTTTTGTTTTTGTTTTTTGTTGGTTTTTTGTGTTGTTTTTTTTTAACAATACGTTGGAAAAGGGCTCTGGCCCGAACCTTTTGGATGTATGAAAACTGTACAGGCCTGGCGTCACTCGATCTAGAAACGTTGCCCACCTAAGGCTTGGAAGCTGGGAAGTGGTGGACTGGAGGAGGCAGCCGAGGCTGGGCAGCACCATGTGGTTCTCAAAACGGGTGGCGAAAGGATCCCGAGGGAGGGAAGCGGTCCTTTTTGTACCATGGCGGAAAATAAAAAGAAAACATCTGCTCGCGTTAAGTCAGGTAGAAATCGTCTCCCCACCCCACCCCTTCCCCTTGTAGTGCTTGAAAACGGTAACCTCTGTCCCTGTCAGAACCGATTCCGGTGTCTTCTCTTGTAGTGTGTGAGTTTGGCGGGGTTTCGTAAGTGCAAAAATGCTGGCGTTGCGACGGTCGCCGTGTTGTCTTCACTGGCCTTGCATTTGGGGCCCACCACACCCAAACGGTAGTTCACCTCCAAGGGGCTCTTCGTTCATCTCAAAGTCGGCAGATGGTGGTAACGCTCAAGGTCTTCCCCCACCCTTGGACGGAAGATGGCGGCTCGGTTTCTGGATGGCCGATGAATGAGATGAGGTCTACGCAGATGACCCTTGCGACGAGACCCAGTTACGCCTTCCAAGATGACAAGCCAAACGGTTCTTAACGTGCGTCCGACAAGTGCTGAGTTTTGGCAATGGTGAGACAGGAGCATGTGAGCTTCTGGCTCCAAATGATCATCCAAGTAGTCCTCGAGAGGAGGCTGGCCCATGTTGAAGATGTCATTTGAAATGTTTCTTGAGGTGGGCGTAGCAAGGCAGCTGACCTGTCTACTTTTTCAAATATAGATTTCCCCCCCTACCGCCACCACAATATTTATAAACCTCTGCTGAGGAGCCTTTTTTTTTTTTTCTTCCCCCCCAAGAGGGACCTGGAGTAAATACATTCACTTTACATGAGGGAGGAAGCATGTCTGTTGAACAGCTCTTCCTTAGAGCTCCTTCATCAGTCCAAGGGTTTGGAGAGAAAGGGTTGCAAAAGAGAATAAATGAAACTCGGCGGTGGATTTCTGAACCCACCTGCTCTAAAGTCCTTGTAACTCAAAAGAAAAAGGGACAACTCTTCCTCCAGTAACCATCTTATTGGCCCGGGTGGCTTTTACAGTTGCTTCTTCATACCACTTCTCTGGTAGAACAGTTTTTGGAGATAGAGAAGTGGGTGGGAAAGGGCCCAGCCCACCTCTTGATTGGCATTTGCTCAAACTGTCCCTGAACCAACCGCATGTTCTTCCATAAGTTGAGTTTTCAGTTGGTTGAGGGCAGATAAATCCGGTACCCTGAAGATAAAAAAAAAGTGCCAATTTCCCTCCCCCCCCATCCCCAAAAAAATTGGCCTCTTGAAATAACCGATGAACGTTCAATACTCAAAGATTGATGATGGAGCTGCCTGTAGTCCAATACTTTATTGCAAAGGACCGGAAATAGGCCCACTGCCCAAGAGTTAATTTTCTTAAAAATCCCAAATGTTAATTCCTTGTTGGGAGCCACAGAATCCAATCCATCGCTCTTGAGTTCATGAAATGATTTGAGGATGGGGAGAATCTTTTGCAGATTTCTCTCTCGCGCTTGCTTTCTTTCTCTTTCTCTTTAATTTTGGAAACATTGTGACCGCGCACAACACAATCATGCTGTCGTTTCAACAGGCACATAACTTTCATTCCGTCTGTCGTTCCTCCGAGGGAGGCACAAGGTGCGAGGTGCCTCCCGCGTTTTGTGTCTTTCTCAAAAGCTGTTTAGCAAATGATGGGGACTCCATCCGTGTTAAAGATCATGCCCGTGGTGGGCTCGTACGTCCCTGCTAGGTAGTATAAATCCTCACTATCTTGATACTTCTTCGTCTTCAGCATCTGCTCATATTGTTCCAAATCAACCACCAGGCATTTGTGCGAGATTGTCTGAACGTCGTTTTCATCCACGTGAGAGGACTGGTACAAGGCCCTCTGCATCAGAAAGAGAAGAGGAGAAATGTTAGAACATCTGCTGAACCTTCCCTTCAGGGCCTTGAAGGCAAAGAAGACCTTTCTAAGGCCCTGGCATCATCTACTCATCAAACAAACTCAGAAAGCTCAAACTACCCAAGGAGCTGCTGATCCAGTTCAACAGAGGAATTATTGAGTCTGTCATTTTCACCTCTATAACTGTCTGGTTCGGTTCTGCAACCCAACAAGAAAGACACAGACTTCAGAGGATAATTAGAACTGCAGGGGAAAAAATGGCTACCAACCTGCCTTCCATGGAGGACCTGTATACTGCACGAATCAAGAAGAGGGCTGTGAAAATATTTACAGATCCCTCACATCCTGGACATAAACTGTTTCAACTCCTACCCTCAAAATGACGCTATAGAGCACTGCACACCACAACAACTAGACACAAGAACAGTTTTTTCCCAAAGGCCATCACTCTGCTAAACAAATAATTCCCTCAACACTGTCAAACTATTTACTAAATCTTTATTTATTAATCTTCTCATCGTTCCCATCACCCATCTCTTTCCACTTATGACTGTATGACTGTAACTTTGTTGCTGGTAATCCTTATGGTTTATATTGCTATATTGACCATCATTTGTGTTATAAGTGTTGTACCTTGATGAAGGTATCTTGTCTTTTATGTACACTGAGAGCATATGCACCAAGGCAAATTCCTTGTGTGTCCAATCACACTTGGCCAATAAAAAATTCTATTCTATTCTATTCTATTTGAGATCCTCCCATTATTATCATCTCTCTTTGTTATCTCTGTTTCATCCTATTTACCTCTCCTAGCTTCTTTACATCATTCTCAGAAGCCTAGATGCAGGTTTGGGCAAACCGGATGCTGATTTTACATCTGGTTCGCCGAACTAGTAGTGAGAACAATGAATCAGCGGAACAACTTGCCTCCAGAAGTTGTGAATGCTCCAACACTGGAAGCTTTTAAGAAGATGTTGGATAACCCTTTGTCTGAAGTGGTGTAGAGTTTCCTGCCTAAGCAGGGGGTTGGACTAGAAGACCTCCAAGGTCCTTTCCAACTCTGTTATTCTATACCAGGGGTCACCAGCCTTTTGGACCTCAGGGACCTCTAAATTCATAATTTTAAATCCCACAGACCACTAATATGATCTGTCTAATGACTGGCTGGGTGGGCGCAGCAAGATGGTCATGTGACTGGGTGGGTGTGGCCAACTCAATGTCACTTACGTCAAGGGGTGCTTTGCCAGCCTCTACTCACTACTCCTCGCCTGCTCGCCTGGGCTTCTCAGGGCCCCAAAAGGAAGCAGTTGCTGGAGAAAGAGTTGGCAAAACGGCTGGCTCAGTTCAAATTGGATCTGACTAAAAAGGAGGCTCACTGAGAACTAGGAAGCTCTACTTCCAAGTAGAGGGAAGACTTGTGGGAGTGCAAAGCCAGGGACCAGCGCCTGGAGGCTCAGCAGGCTGAGATGCTCAGCCAGTTCCAGGCCATGGGGCAGTCCCACTGGAACGAGGTCCTCCGGTTCTTCGCCACCAACAGCGCTTCCCTTCAGCCTTCGCCCAAAGCCCCACACCAGGAGGCCGAAGCAGACCCCAAGTCGGAATTTCTGCCCCCCTCCGCCCCACACAAAAAGACCCCGAAGGGGGAGACTCTCTGCAGCAACACAAACGTTCATTGCACGTATCTGTCCGAGGGGGCTGTAGTTTGAGGACCCCTGATTTAGTGCAATATAAAAAATGCAAATTATTTTTCTGCGGACCACCAGAATTTTCTCACGGACTACCAGTTAGTGACCGCTGTTCTATACTATTCTAAAATCAAAAGGCATCCGCTTCAGTTCACAAAATTTTTTCACTAAACGTGTGAGTCAGAAAAGGGGCTACCAGGCTCCTTGTGATTGTGGGATTCTACACACCTCCATGAAGTCTTTTCTCTGGCTGGAAACTTGAAGAGCTGCTGATAAGGTCCGGGCAGATTTTTGATCCCATCGCTGAAGTCCAAGCGTTGTGCAGAAGAAGCAGAAGGATGATCGAAGAGAGGAGGGGGGGGGAAAAACACCACAGCCATCAAGAAAAGATGAGAAAACAAGCCCAGCCATCGCTCAAAACCTACACCAGTAGAAGACTTTGACACCTCTTGCTTGAAAGGAACCTTAAGGGTTCTCCAAAGCTCCTTTCCAGTCTCCCCAACTATTAATGTAGCACTCTGGCTAGTTTGCAAGAAGGTTGGACTTGACCAACTATGACTAACTTTGACCAATCTTTGACTAACCTTTGACCAACCATGACTAACCTCTGACCAACCTGGATTAACCCTTGACCAACCTTTGACTAATCTTTGAGCAATGTTTGACCAACCTTGACAATCCTTTGACCAACCTTAACCAAACTTTGACTAACTAACTGATGGGCCTCTGTGGCTCAGACTGCTAATGCAGTCTGTTATTAACAGCAGCTGCCTGCAATTACTGCAGGTTCAAGTCCCACCAGGCCCAAGGTTGACTCAGCCTTCCATCCTTTATAAGGTAGGTAAAATGAGGACCCAGATTGTTGGGGGCAATAAGTTGACTTTGTATACAATATACAAATAGAATGAAGACTATTGCTAACATAGTGTAAGCCGCCCTGAGTCTTCGGAGAAAGGCGGGATATAAATGCAAATTAAAAAAAAAACTTTGAGTAACCCTTGACCAACTTTGACTTGACTAACCTTGCCTTCGTTGAGCTTCTTCCCAGGGTTGGTCTCCTCAGGGTGATAGAACCATTTCACTCGGACCACCATATTGTTTCCCCAGGATTCCCACATGCTCTGGATCCGGCCAATGTAGGGGAGATTGGGCCTCCCCGCTGACAGAAAGACGGCACAGTCTCCGATGCGGATGATCTCCTTCCCGCGGACGATGGCCTTGTAGAAGAGTTTGCGGGCTTTCCCCTTCATCCCGCGTCTCTGTGGCGGGAAGAAGCAGGGAGTTAGGAAATCTCAGGACTCCTCCATGTTTTGACTTTTTATATTCAGCTAAGCTGCGGACTGGCTGACCTGTGGCTTACCCTGTTTTTCCCAAAATAAGACCCAACCGGAAAATAAGTCCTAGCATGATTTTTCAGGATGCTCGTAATATAAGCCCTATCCCCCCCCCCAAATAAGCCCCAGTTAAACTTGTCAGCCAGATGGATGCATTTAGTACCGTATTTTCCCCAAAATAAGACCTAACCAGAAAAGAAGCCCTAATGCATTTTTGGGAGCAAAAATTAATACAAGACCTGGTCTTATTTTCAGGAAAACACGGTAGTACAGACAGTCCTCAACTTATGACACAATGAGCCCGACATTTCTGTCACTAAGTGAGCCATTTGTTAAGTGAGTTTTGCCCCATTTCCCCAACTTTCCTTGCCACAGTTGTTGAGTGAATAACCTGGTTGTTAAGTGAATCTGGCTTCCCCATGGACTTTGCATGTCAGAAGGTCGCAGAGGGGGATCGCATGACCTTGGGAAGCTGCAACCAGTGTTGTGTCTTGCCCGCTCTCACCGCAGCCGGGGCCTTCTTATCTGCTCCCGAACACGGAGGAATGTATGCCTCCCAGCCCCAGTCCTGGCTCCATGCCCAGACAAGCTGAAGAGGAGGGGGCATCCCCCGGCCCCAGCTCGGCTCCATGCTCAGGCAAACGGAGCAGCTAGACCCCTCCACCTCCTCCACAGCATGTGAGCCTGAGGAAAGTTTATTTCCAACAGCTGCTGATTGGAGTGACCCTTGCATCAGAAGACTGGATAGACAGAGGCAACAGAAGGAAGGGAGGGGCAGGCCTTAATGAGTGCTGAGTCATGGAGCCACACCCCATGGCCTATATAAAGGATCTGCTTTCTGGCATTCTCTGAGTCAGGCAAAGTCTAAACATATCTTGCTGAAGTCACTTTCTGGTCTCCTGCCTGCTCTGAGGACTTTGCTAGGACTTTGGGCAGAGCTGCAGAGGCAAGCCTGATTCGGATTTCCCTGACCCGGCCGTCAGCGGAGGAGTGGGACACAACAACCGTCCTAACTACATGCCAGGTGCCAAATGTTCAAATTTTGATCACGTGACCACTTATGGCTACAATGGTCCTAAGTGTGAAAAATGGTCATAAGTCACCTTTTCCAATGCTGCTGTAACTTTGAACAGTCACTAAAGGAACTGTCATGAATCAAGGACTACCTACACTTGTTCCTAGATGAAATAAATACTCAGAAGCTTCCTGTTCCTTAGAGTTATCCATCTGCGTCCCCACCTAGTACTTTCCAGATGCGAGTTGATCATTTCCAGACACCCAACCAGCGCGGACATTGGCTGAAAGGAAGTGTGCACCTCAACCTAAGACAGTGTTGGCAATCCTTTTCAGCATTAAGCGCCGAAATGGGAGCGCGCATCTGGGAAAGCACCAGAAACCTTAAGAGCAGTATTGTGGTCCGTTAGCAGCCTACAGAGCTGGCAATGGAGTTGGACAGCGATGAGGCTGAGGTGAGGCCAGGGCCATCGGGAAGTGATGCGCAGACTCCAGAGTCTCCAGAGACTGATAGTAGTGAGGCAGAGGACCAGGAGGAGCCTGTTCCTAATGCAGGCATGAGAAGAGCTGCCAGAAGGCAAGAGCAGCTCAAGCAGACAGGACGACTCGGGAGTAAGGCCAGGAGATGATTGGCCCCTCCCATAAGGCTTAAAACAGACCAGCACTAGTGTTTGAGCTTTGCCAGAAAACAACATTGTAGCTGCATCCTCTGCTTCGTGTACGTCTTTATTTTTGTGACTTCTGGACATTTACTAGGAAGGGCCTTTGGAAGTTTGCCTAATTGGACTAAGGTTTGTGAGATAACTGAGGAATTTGTGTTGGGAGGCCTTTGTTTTACTTTGAGTTGGACGATGCTGGGAATGAAGTAATTCCCAGCTGTTCTAATAAAGTTTGTTTTTCTACAGACTAAGTTTGTTGCTACCTACTTGGGCCTGGGTCACAACAAACAGCTCCCCGGCGCGCATATGCGGGAGCGCCAGAAACCGGAAGACCATGCGCGTGCCGGGAAGCTGAGCTTCCGGTTTCCATCATGCAAAGGAGTACTGGCCAGTTGGTCTTCGCATACGCATGCACGCCAGAAACCAGAAAACTAGGTGACCGACGCGCATGCGTATGCTGGAAGCTGAAAGCTCAGCTTCCTGGCACATGCATGAATGCCGAGGAACTGTTCTTCCGCTTTCTGGTGCTCCTGCGCGCACAAAGACCAGCTGTGTGCTGGAACCCAGAAGATCAATGGCATTCCCGGAGAGATGGCTCTGCATGCCACTTCTGGCACACGTGCTATAGGTTCGCCATCACGGACCTAAGAGATCATAGCGAAGGACAATCCAATACGGCGCTCTTACCTGGGTAGGGTTCCCAAACCACTTCCAAAGTTGCCGTGCAGGCAGAAAGGCAGCAATTTTGGGCCGGTTCTCCACCGAGGGCAGCCTCTGGCGTTTAGCTAGTTCTTTCGTGGTGGGCAAATGGATTCCTTCCCGTTTCTTGCTCCGGTTTTTGTTCCCGCTCGGTTGTTGCTTTTGCGCTACCTGTTGCTGGGATTGCTTCGGGTTTCGGGAATGTGAAGAGGACGGGGACTTCCCTGAGGCCTTGGTGGGCTTGGCTGGGACGGTGGGCTGCGTGGAAGGGGCGCTGGGTTGGGTCTCTGCCGCCTCGTCTTCGGAGCTGCAGGAAGAGTCTTCGTCGGTTGTGGAAGAGGAGGAAGAGGAAGAGGAGCTGGAGCTGGAGGAGGAGGTGGAAGAAGAGGAAGAGGAGGAGGAGGAGGAAGAAGAAGAAGAGGAGGAGCTACTGCTGCTGGAGGAAGAAGAGGAGGAGGAGTTTGAAGAGGAAATTGGGGTGGAGGCTCTCGAGCTGGCCGAACTGCTATCTTGAGCTCCACCTCCATTCTTCTCCGTTTCTTCTTCTCCTTCAGAATCCGAGCTGCTACCGCTACTTTCTGACTCGTCCCTCACAGGGGCCGCTTCGCTGCTCTCTTCTTGGGGCTTAGAAGAAGAAGATGGTGGCTCTCCAGCGTTTTCAAACTTGCCTCCAAAATTAGGAGGAGGCTCTCCCTCCGCAACCTTGCTCCGGGAAGATTTCTGCTTGGAGTTTGGACAGGCCATAGCTGTGTAGCTGAGTCCTAAGATGTTCTTAGCTTCTCTCCTACTGGCCAAGTTTGACTCCCCCAGCATCCTCATGGCCTCTTTGGTCTTCTTGGTCTTGGGAGACATGACCCCCTCGTGGTCCAGCTTGATCAAGATCTCACTGTCTGGGATCTTCCTCTGAGCTTTGGGAGCAGACCCAAATTCTTGTCCTTCCTCTGTGGATTTTCCTTTCTTCGATTTGACTTTCCCCGAGGAGCTGCTGGAAGGACCAAACGGTCCAGGGTAGGGTTCATTCCCACGGACGTTGCCAAACACCGGCGTCTGGAAGGTGGCAGGAACCGAGCTATGAAGCTTGGCAGAAATCTTCCCCTTGCCGGCTTTGCTGTGATGCTTGTCTTCTGCTGGCGCTGGGGGAGTCCTGGAAGGATCCGAGTGGACCTTCTGTGAGTTTTTGGCAGCTTGTTTACAAACCGGCAGCTCCGAGCCAAGAGAAGAGTTGGCCAGCATCTCCCCCGGGATGGTCTGGTCTGCCATAACGGATTCTTCTAGAAAGCAACAGAAAGTGCAAAATGTCAACCCTGAAGCTGGTCGGAGGAAGGCGGAGTGATGCCGCCCGGTTGTCAGCCCGGACCATGTGACTGATGGTTTTGAGAAAGCAGAAAAACTTTTACTTTTAATTAGGTGAAAACCGCGGGAGACTTCAGAGTCGGTTTTCACCCGATATGGGCCAACATATATCGGACATTAACACAATTGAGCGCGTCCAGAAATATTTCACGTGAAGAGTCCTCCACTCCTCTGCTCGCAACAAAATACCTTATGCCACCAGACTTGAAATCCTGGGGTTAGACAATTTAGAACTACGCCGCCTTCGATATGACCTAAGCATAGCTCATAAAATCATCTGCTACAATGTCCTTCCTGTCAATGACTGCTTCAGCTTCAACCGCAACAATACAGGAGCGCACAATAGATACAAACTTAAAGTGGGCCGCTCCAAAGTCGATTGCAGAAAATACGACTTCAGCAACAAAGTTGTTAATGCCTGGAATGCACTACCAGAATGTATGCTCCAAATGGCTTCGGCTGCCCCCCCCCCCCCGCCTCCCCTCAACAGAGATGGGCAAGCTGTACCTGTTTTCTGTTTTTTACTGGGCTTCCTTCCACGCCCTTTGCCTTTGGCTTCGGGTTCCTCTGATTCCGCCCCATTGCCTTCGCCCATGTCCTTACTGGATTTACGGCTGCGACGTCGCATGCTGGGCACCAGGAGGGCAGGAGAGGGCTCAGCACCTGCGAGGATCAATTGCCAGATTGAGTGGGTGCTGAATCCACACACAAACACACACACAAACACACACACACACTTCCGAAGAATGAGAAGTGGATCTCCATCCTGTTGGCTTCTCCGAAGTTGGGCTTTCAAAAGGAAGAAAAGGAAGGGAGGGAGAAAGGGAGGGAGGGAGGGAGGGAAGGAAGGAAGGAAGGAAGGAAGGAAGGAAGGAAGGAAGGAAGGATATTAAAAGAAGTGTCTGTATTAAAAACTGTGGAAGGGAAGGAAGGAAGGAAGGAAGGAAGGAAGGAAGGATATTAAAAGAAGTATCTATTAAAAACTGTGGGTGGGAAGGAAGGAAAGGAAGGAAGGAAGGATATTAAAAGAAGTGTCTGTATTAAAAACTGGGAGGGAAGGAAGGAAAGGAAGGAAGGAAGGAAGGAAGGAAGGAAGGAAGGAAGGATATTAAAAGAATATTAAAAGAAGGGCCTCTTGTGGCTCAACAGGCTAATGCAGTCTGTTATTAACACAGTTGCCTGCAATTACAATTACTGCAGGTTCGAGTCCCACCAGGCCCAAGGTTGACTCAACCTTCCATCCTTTATAAGGTAGGTAAAATGAGGACCCAGATTGTTGGGGGGCAATAAGTTGACTTTGTATATAATATACAAATGGATGAAGACTATTGCTTAACACAGTGTAAGCCGCCCTGAGTCTTCGGAGAAGGGCGGGATATAAATTCAACCAAAAAAAAAGTATCTGTATCTAAAACTGTGGGTGGGAAGGAAGGAAAGGAAGGAAGGAAGGAAGTTGGGAGCCCACCTCATTTTGAGATACCTAAGTTGACTATTTCTCCAGAGATGTGGCAAAAAAACCAACTCACATTGGATCTTGTAATCAGGGGGGAGAAGCCGGATGTGAGATAAAGGAATCCTCCCAGTGTCCCCATCGTCAAATTCCACAGTGATCAAATTGCCATCTTCCTCTTGATCATGGACACCTGTAGACCAAAGAGGGAAGAATTGCAACTGGAGGAAAGAGGAAAACGTTGGAGAGACCAGGAACCCTTCCTCTCCTCCTCTTGTTTCCTCATAATTGACTAGGAACCTGCTGAACATTAATGATAGAGAACTATATTTGCTTATATTAATTTTTCCAATCTCTTAAAGACACCTGAGGGCAGCAAATTCCATCAAGGAAGTACCAGCTGCCAGGCCGATATCTTCAAAACTAGGCAAGGAATCTAATACTATTTTATTTACATATAAAGATATAAATAACAGCGTACTCAATTTCATTTCTACAAACTACATTTTTTCTGTTTCCTCTTATTTGTTGTTACATTTCTACTCCTCTATCTTCCTTATTTGATCTTTCCTTGCCTTTTAGCTCTCTCCTCTAGCCATTCGTACCATTTCTCCCACACTGTATAATATTCTGTTTCCTCTTTTTCTTGGATCTCCTTTGTACGTTTATTCATTTCTTCCCATTCCAAGACTTTTCTAATCAAGTTATCTTATTAATATTAGACTTGTATGTATAAAGGATTCATTGAAATAAGGGAGAAAAAATGGACAAGTAAGAAATGTTTAACCGTTGCGAAATTGTTGGAAAGAAACTATTGTTTAAAGATTCTTTTTTTGTTTTTTGAAAAATGTTTAATAAAAATTATTTTTTTAAAAAAAAACTAGGCAAGGAGTCTTGGAGAGTCATGAACCAATTAAGCGAACTAATTGTCTCCTGCAAACTCCATTCCCTTTTTGCTTCTCTTTTATTCCCTCTGGGAGGGGCCCTTCATTGTTCATCTGTGGCCTTACTCCCAAGTCGACCCTTGTTCTTTAGCTGTTCCCTTCGTCTGGCAACTCTGCCCATGCACACACTGGGAACAGGCTCCAGCTGTTTGTCTGCCTCACTGATGTCCGATTCCGAAGGCAGCTGATAACTCTCAGACGGCTCTGGCCCCCTCTCTGCCTCTGACACAGAGCCCTTGTTCGAGCCTTCCCCAGACTCCAGGACTGGCCCATGTTCCTCCCCAACCTCCTCACTGTCCAACTCTGCTGCCAGATCCGCTGGCATGCCACAACAGATTCTCAGTCATCCAGGTCATGGCTGTCCCAAAACTGCTTTTTTTCCAAGTCCAGTTTCAACTGGACTTTGTTTTTCCTTGAAGACGTCTCATCCACGAAACTTCTTCTGACTGAAGTTCTGACTTGAGCTGAAGAAACGTCTTGGATGAGAAGCGAAATTGGACTTCAAGGCAAAACAAAAGTCCAGTTGCCTTTTGAAAAAAAAAGCACCTTTGGGACCCTACATTCAGTGGTGGGATTCAGCCAGTTTGCACCTATTCGGGAGAACCGATTGTTAACTTTCTAAGCAGCTCGGAGAACCGGTTGTTGGAAGAAATCTTATTTTGTTTTTTTCCACTTTACAGGGCTAATCCTGTAAGGAAGGCAGGAAGAAACATTCTGGTGGTGTTTCTAGCCTAATCTTTACTGCCCTGCTTATAGAAACTGCCTCTCTGCTTAACCCTTATTACATTGTAACAGCAAAGGCGAAGTGCCCATCAACGTGAGTGACATCAAGTTGGCCAAGCCCACACAGTCACATGACCACTGAGCCATGCTTACCCAGCTAGTCATTAGGTTAAATTATTTGAATCCCACCATTGCTTACATTCCATGTTTCTACCTCCATCTTATCCCAGAAATGAATTGAGGCAGCGTGGATTTACCTCGGACAACTGTCCCTGGGTAGAGGCAGCGGTACTGTTGGCTCCAATAGGCAGCTATTCGTGCTCCTTCTGGTAGGAACCGCACGGAAGGAGGTTTCACATCGATGATCTGAATGGGAAGAAGAGTCAAGAGTTGAAGACTAGAAGAGAATTGGGGAGAATTGCCAATCACAGCGGTAAACAAGGTACCGAGAACTACGTCAGCCACCATCCGCGTGAGAACATTCTGTAAGGAAGACAAGCTTGAGTTCTATTCAACTGATCCGAAGAGAGCTGGAAGAGACCTTGGAAGTCTTTTAGTCCAACCCCCTCCTCAACCAGGAGACTCTATACCAGTGATGGCGAATCTTTTCGGCACTGAGTGCCCAAACCGGGACGTGCACGCACGCCGGAGCACCGGAAACACAAAGACCAGGTGGCCAATGTGCATGTGCGTGCTAGCCACATGGTTTTTGGCTTTCCGGTATGCGCATGCCCGCCGGCCAGCTGGTCTTCACATGCACCAGAGCACTAGAAACTCAGAGCAGGTGGCCAGTGTGCGCATGTGCACTGGCCAGCTGGTCTTTAAGTTTCCAGTGCTCCAGCGCATGTGAAGGCCAGCTGGCGGAAACCAGAACAGTAGCACATGACCACATAGAGGGATCCGCCTGCCACCTCTGGCGTGCATGCCATAGGTTCACCATCACGGCTTTATACCAGTTCACACAAGTGGTTGGGAATATTTCTCAGGAAGAAAAGGGAGGGAGAGAAAGAAGGAAAGGAAGGAAAAAAACAAGGACAATAGCACTTAGACTTATATACCACTTGTCAGCCTCCGCTTTAATTTAGTGTATTTCTCCTACTAGATTATCTGACTGTTTTATTACCTTGTTAAAAGTTTGCTCTACTGAATGTCTTACATGCTTTATGGAGGAGGGGGGAGGTTTTCACTGTTCCCAGCATCGGCTGACATTGCATGTGTGGGAGAGGGGAAAAGCCTTTTTTAAAATAGATGTTTGAATTGTTTTGGCGCGTAACGGCAGCTGCTGACTCCACATTCCATCCAGAAGATTGACAGAGGGAGAATATCGGAAGTGAAACTACACGTGGCTGAGGAGGAAGAAGACATTGGACTATTGCTGTATTGACCTCTAGTAGGGGGAGGGTTCAGGAGAGAATATGACTCTGGGGTTTTGATTCACTTCCAGTTCCAGCTTTGCTTTTACTGCATCCAGACTTGTATGATATAAATTACCAATTTCTTCAACATGATGGAGTTGGGTTTTTATTTTCTCAAACACTGATCTGGGGCAGGCTGACACCACTTCATAGTCTTTGACAGCCCTCTCTCTAAGCGATTTACAAAGTCAGCATATTGCCCCCAACAATCTGGATCTTCATTTTACCGACCTCGGAAGGATGGAAGGCTGAGTCCACCTTGAACCGGTCAGGATCGAACTCTAGGCAGTGAGCAGAGTCAGCCTGCAATACTGCATTCTAACCACTGCACCACCACAGCTATTTTATCATCTGGTAAATTAGGAGAGTTCCATTCTACGTTTCTAAGTTTCTTCCTCCGCCCGTTATTCAGCGGTGGATTCTCCCATCTCTTATCTACTCGTTCCCTAAGCAGCATCTCTTCCCCTGTCTCCCATGTTCGTTCCCACGTACTATTAACCACGAAGACAACCAACTTACCGCTTCCTGCAGCAACTGTTCCAAACAGTAAATGTGAGGCCTGTTTCCTCGCTCGCCTTCTACAACAACCCGGTATCTGAAATAAATACAACAGCCTTTTTAAAGCCCACAAAATAAATAAAAAATAAAAAATTATTTCCAATAAAAAAAACATCCAAGACTCTTTGGGTAGGCCCACAGCAATGGTGGTTGCTCCCGGTTCAGTCCGGTTCTTGCGAACTGGTAGCAACAGTGGCGGGAGGCTCTGCCCACATGCCCAGACATCACCATGAATGATCTGCACATGTGCATTGTTGGAATATTATGCCATATGAACCCCTTTATGAAATTGTTTATGAAATTACTTATGTGCAAATATAAGCATGAGCAAGTTTTGAGAAATTGCTTATGTGCAAAAATATCAGCATAGGTAAGTCTGGCTAATTTTTATCATGTAAGCAGAAATCTGTTTGATGCCAAGGTTGCAAAGATGTTTGCCTGTAAATGTATCAACACCTTTGAGATAGCCACAGAACATTCCTTCTCTGATAAGGCTCACTTCACAGAGCTTCAAAAGAAATTACTCCAACACACAATTATATGAGATTCGTTAACAAGCAGAGCCAGGATGTTTCAAGATGTATTTCTGTTTGCTATGTGTAGCATGAATAGTATAACTGTAGAACGCCTTAGACACGTGTGGGAGTGATATCCTTGTAGCCTGTGTAGATTGCTATGCAACTGTACCACGTAGGCAATAAGCAGAGAACAAAGAGCCACCTCATGGCAAAACTCCTCCCAAGAATCACGAGCTTTCTCCCAAAATCATAGGCTTGTGGATGTGCTTGCAGTCACGTGTTCACATGTTGAATATATGCTAATATATAACCTCCCCTGCTTACCTTCTGTAACCCACCCCTAATCTTAATAAAAGGGTTGTCTCGAGCTAGCTCGGGGCTCGCTCACCCCGAGGAGAATTGGACTCCGTGTCTTCGTTCTCACTCTGTCCGGCGCGGGGACTGCCCAGACCCTTTCGTGGCGAGCCCGCTGGCCGCGAGAAACGCCACAGTGCATGCTCTCATTGCGAACCATTAGTGGAGGTAAGTAGAACCCACCCCTGGCCCACAGGAACTAGGGTGGAGAAGCTCCTTTGCTTACATGTCAGGAGAATGGACAGTCTTGACGTGCCCGGCGTAGAGTAACTTGTCATCCATTGGGATAAGGACCTTCAAGCCATCCTTCAGTTCATCTTTGTCAATGATGCAAGAACGAGGAGCTGTAAGAGAACCAGAGCTAAGAGTGTGGACTTGCTATGGGCTATGCGCTCTGTTATCTGACTGTTGCTAGGCGGAATTTCTTCCCCCCTTATTTCTCCCAAGGTCTTTCTCATATCTATCCACCTGAAGTTATGGGCCTTTCCAGGAGGTGATTCAGGATTATGTTCTCCTCTTTTTTATTTAGAATAGAATAGAATAGAATAGAATAGAATAGAATAGAATAGAATAGAATAGAATAGAATAGAATAGAAGAGTTGGAAGGGACCTTGGAGGTCTTCTAGTCTAACCCCCTGCTTAGGCAGGAAACCCTACACCACTTCAGACAAACGGTTCTCCAACATCTTCTTAAAAACTTCCAGTGTTGGAGTTTGGGCTCTTTGCCGGAAAACAACATTGATAGCCTTGCTCCTTGTCTTGCTGCATTTATTTCTTGTCGGCGTCTTCTGTTTTTGAACTTTTGCCAAGAAAAGCCTTTGGCAGTTTGCCTAATTAGACCAAGGTTGGTGACAAGACTGAAGAATTGTGTTAGCAAGAATTTGCTTTGATTTAGTTTGGACGACGCTGAGAATGAGTTAATTCTCAGCTGTTCTAATATAGTCTGTTTTTGAACTGATTGAGTTTACTACTCCCTACTTGGCCTGGGTCACAACACCATGTTTCTTCCCTCTCCTCCGCCAAGGTCTTTCTCACACACCATCACATCTACCCACCTGGAGTCAGGGGTCTTTCCAGAAGGAGGTTCAAGGGTATGTTCTCATCCTCGGAGAAGCTGCTGTCCTGGTTGGGTTCGAAATCTTCCTCAGCAGCCATGCTTTCCATAAGTTTGCTCACGGCTCCTCCTTTCCCTCGGGTCTACAATGAAACCAGATTTATTATTCTACTTGCGCGCTTTGAAATCCATCAACCGAGTAGAACCAAAGCCTCAGCCTCCTTCTAGGGCCCACAGGAGAGGGTAGCTAAGCTCCTTTCTCCTTCCGTCCTTTCTTTCTGCTCCCCGTTATCGATATACCCAAATATTTGGAGTGAGGTCTTCCAAATGACCCCTAACAGCGAAAAGCAATTGTTAGGAAAGCAGAGACATCACCTTGCCAACAAAAGTGCATACAGTCAGCAAGGCTCTGGTGTTCCCAGTTGCAATGGATGGATGTGAAAGTTGGACTATAAGAAAGGCTGAGCGTCCAAAGAGCCTTTGGACTCTGGTGCTGGAGGAGACTCCTGCGCATCCCTTGGACTGCAAGGGGATCCAACCGGTCAGTCCTAGAGGAGATCAACCCTGACTGCTCTTTAGAAGGCCAGATCCTGAAGAGGAAACTCAAATCTTTTGGCCACCTAATGAGAAGGAAGGACTCCCTGGAGAAGAGCTTAATGCTGGGAACAATGGAAGGCAAAAGAAGAAGAAGGGGACAGCAGAGAACGAGGTGGCTGGATGGAGTCACTGAAGCAGTTGGCGTGAGATTAAATGGACTCCAGAGGATGGAGTTTCCTGCTTCATTGGGGAGGGCAGAAATAGGGTGAGGCCCCTTTTCTTGCTTGCTCTGATTCTCACCTCCTTCTTGACCTCTTTAGTCTTAGCTTTGCCCTTGTTCTTCTTGTTGGAGGACAAAGAGCTGGCCAAGCTGGCACGCAGATCCGGCAGGGAGCTGGCCATGCCCAGAGGAGAAAGCAAAGAGGAAGAGGAAGAGGAGGGTGAGCCAGCGGAAGAGCAGATGGCCCCTTCTTTATTTTTCTTCTTCTGCAAGACAAAAGGAGAAAGATACAGAGATGGTAACAGACTGTTGGCTTGGAGAGAGAGGAAGAGAGAGAGAGGAAGAGGAAGAGGAAGGCGAAGGAGAAGGAAGGAAGGAAGGAAGGAAGGAAGGAAGGAAGGAAGGAAGGAAGGAAGGAAGGAAGGAAGGAAGGAAAAGGAAAGAAAAAGAAGAGAGAAAGAAAAAGGGAAGGAAGGGAAAAGAAGGAAGGAAGAAGGAAGGAAGGAGACAGAGAAAGAGAGAGAGAAGGAAAGAAAGAAAAAAAGGAGAAAGAAAAGGAAGGAAGGGGGAAGGAAGGAGTGAGAGAAAGAGAGAAGGAAAGAAAGAAAAAAAGGAGAAAGAAAAAGGGAAGGAAGGAAGGGGGAAGGAAGGAAGGAGTGAGAGAAAGAGAGAGAGAAGGAAAGAAAGAAAGAAAGAAAGAAAAAAGAAGGAAGGGAAAGAGAAAGAGAAAGGAAGGAGAGAAAGAGAGAGACAGAAAGAAAGAAAAAGAAGAAAGAAAAAGGGAAGGGAGGGAAAGGAAGGAAGAAGGAAGGAATGAGAGAAAGAGAGAGAGAAGGAAAGAAAGAAAGGAGAGAAAGAAAAGGAAGGAAAGAAGGAAGGAAGGAAGGAAGGAAGGAAGGATTTTTGCTCCATCCATGACCATATGTCTCTAACTTGGTCTTTCATGGGGAAAAAAATGTTCTTTTAATTTTTCCTGCCTTATGATTATTTTTAAATGCTTCCCATTTGGGCTCATCTTTTTTCAAAGTAAAAGAACACAAGTCCAAATGGTCCAAATGGCCAGAAATCCCCTCCTCCTTCCAACAGTCCTCTCACACCCTCCCCCCACACCCCAGTTCCTACCTTGCTCAGCTCTTTCCTCTCCTTCCCCTTGTTCCCCTCCTTCTTGGGGCTCAAAAGGCTCCCTCCCTTCAGGCAACGTCCATTTTTGGAAACCGGAATTGAGCTGGCCGGGGCGGTGGAGGCCAAGCCAGCTGAAGTGGTCGCATCGTGAAGGAAGATCCGTTCGCTCCGTCGCCGATTCCAAGGATCGTCGTCATTGACCTCCAGCCCGAATTCGAAACTCAGGTCTTTGGGTGACCTGAATTTCTTCAGCTTCCGGCTCTTCTCTGGCGCCATCTTGGTCTTGTCCAAAGTGTTGCCCGTGGAGGTCTCCAGGGTGCTCGCAGATGGACCTTGATCTAGTGATCCTTTCTTCCCGTGGAGCAAACCCGCTGGAGATTTCTTCCGGATCTTCACGTCGCTTTCAGAGTCCGTATATTCAAACTCGGTCCCTAGAGGAGGAATATTTTTTTTTTTAAAAAAAGGATCTGTCAGCCAGAGGAACCACCCTGTAAAATATTGTCCAGGATGAAGTTGGGAGGATTCAGCTACTGGTTTCCATGTCTCAAAATTGCAAAAAAGAAAAGAAAAGAAAAGAAAAGAAATGGATTTTGGATTTAGGCGGGCGATGGCAACTTCAAGACGCTTTTAAAAATTCGCTACGAAGAGCAGAAAGTGTTAAGAATCGGACGTGTGAGTTAAGGATTTTCCCCCATCTTCCTTTCGGAAGGTTTGGCTGTGCCTCAGTTTCCCCAGCCACTGGGAGGACACAAACCCACGGAAATCCCCTCCCGATCCCTGAAACCCTCTCCCTCCATAGTTGCAGCTCTTGGGAAACCCCCTGCTTTATCACCCCGGCCTTCCCCTTCTCTTCCAAAGCACATACTTTACTTCCTTTCCAAAAGTGTCCAGACTACAGCTTCCATGGGACTGTTGGGAATTCTGGGAGGGAGCTAGGAGAAGGAAGAGTGGGGGGAGATTGCTCTCTTTTCAAAGGATTGATTTGGGGAAAAGGACTGCAGGCGTCAAGTCATCTGTTTTCCTGTGGAAAACAGCCCCTCCCATTCCAAAATCAATTAGAGGAGGAGGAGGAGGAGGAAGGAGGAAGCTAGAGAACATGATCAGTGCTAGAAGAGAGTGGGGTTTGCGGAGGAGGAGGAGGAGGAGGAGGAGGAGGAGGAGGAGAAGAAGAAGAAGAAGAAGAAGAAGAAGAAGAAGAAGAAGAAGAAGAAGAAGAAGAAGAAGAAGAAGAAGAAGAAGGAGGAGGAGGAGGAGGAGGAGGAGGAGGAGGAGGAGGAGGAGGAGGAGGAGGAGGAGGAGGAGGAGGAGGAGGAGGAGGAGGAGGAGGAGGAGGAGGAGGAGGGGGAAGAAAAAGAAGAAAAAGAAGAAGAAGAGGAGGAGGAGGAGGAAGAAACAGTCTTAGGGTACAGTTATCTTGCATTAAGTAGCCTGTGGTGATTTAGATCAAATCTATCTAACTTGGAAGGATGCTGCTGCCTTCAGGGCAGTTTTGCTACTGGAGAAGCACAAAGGGATTAAAAACTGACATTTTAATTATTCACATTAGCAAGACCCAGGGGAGGGGCAAAATGGTGGGGCTGGGGGAGAACCAGAGAGATTTCTGCAGATATTCTCAGGAGTGAATTGTTTGGGTCCCTCCCTGGTCGAAATATGCAAACTCCAGATTAATTAATGGAGTTGATTGAAACTCTTCTGATTTAATTTGAAGCAGTGAAAGTATTTCAGCCATAGTTGGATTTTTTCCCCCAGCTCGATTAGATGAACAAAGAAAATCACCTCCTTCTCTTCATTCTCACCAGAGAGCCCCATTCTCAAGACTCCTTACTTAAACTGATCTCAGAAGCTAAGCAGGACTGGTCTGGTTGAGCGCTTGGATGGGAGATGAGCTAGAAATATGGGTGCTTGCAGGATTATGGGCGCTCATGGTTTAAGGGTACAAAGAGCTATCAAAGCTGGGATTGGCATCCATGGGTGGGAAAGTCTATGGTTTTCTGAACATCAGTGCAGGGAGGTGGACATCCATCCTTTGGTCTTGGTCTGGGCTTAAGATTAGTCTTGCCCCAAAGTAGGTAGACAGTTTGAATGGTGGCGTATCTGGTGCAACTCCATTTCTTCAATCTTTGATTATTGAAAATCTAATTGAGGCATAGATGCCACCAACATTTCTGTCGTGGCCTGCCAGTGGCCAGCAGAGCTGGCAGCAGATTTAGACAGTGAGGAATTTGGGGAGGAACGTGGACCAATCCTGGAGTCAGGGGAAGCTTTGGATGAGGGCTCTGCATCAGAGGCAGAGAAGGGTCCGAGGCCATCTGGTAGTTCTTTGCTGCCTCCGGAGTCTTGACATCAGTGAGGCAGAAGAACAGCATGAGCCTGTTCCCAGTGTGCGCATGTGCAGAGCTGCCAGAAGACAGGAACAATAAAGAAAACAGGGTCGACTTGGGAGTAAGGCTTGGAGGTGATTGGCCCCTCCCGTAAGACATAAAAGAGAAGCGAACGGGACATGAGCTTTTGCAGGAAGCAGTTAGTTCGTCTGGTCAGTCAAAGCTCTGGAAAAGCTCTGTTTGACTCTGTGCTAAGTTTCGCTTTGCCCTGCGTGTGGCAATTAGTTCTCTGGCAGCATTCCAAGGGAGATGAGGTGGGTGTTTGTAAACACTCCCCTGAAAGTCTGTTTGAGAAGCCTTTCGGACTGGGAATGACAATAATTCACAGCCATTTGAATTAAAGAGGTTTGCCGGGACGAAAATTGTGCTTTATGGTTTCTAAGGAAACCTAGGTCAGAACCATTTCCATCCTCAACTAACCCTACTACACCAATCAGGTCATCTCCCACTGCACAATGGCCAACATACCCAGCAGGCTTTGTCTTTCTTCCTTCTTCTTGGCTTTCTGTTTGGCTTCCAGTTGGACGAGGGACACCGAAGGCACAATGATGGGACTTGGGATGGCGCTCGCTGCAAACCTGGCCAGCAGTCCCAAGCCACTTTCATCCAAAGCTGATGGGGTAAGCCTTTCATTGACCACTGCCCCGTAGTCTTCCATTTCTTCATCGTCATCTTCTTCTTCCTCCTCCTCCTCTTCTTCCGAGCTAGAATCTGAAGGTGACAAAATGAGAAACTCTCATAAACCTGCAACCAGGTTTCAAATTGGACCGTCTTTCACCCCGGTGGATCTCCAGACTCTTCCATGCATCCCTTTCTGACTACCGAAGGCTCATAATTTTGGCACTTCAGACTCCAAGTCCTGCCACGAGGAGATTCCCAGCAGAAGGAGAGGTCACGCAAAAGACGATGGGAACAAAGAAGACCTCCTTCAATTTCCCCTTCCTTCCCAGGGATCCATTGCAACAAAAGCTGTTCACCTATCACTGGGACCTCAAAACCAGGTAAGATCTTTCCATCTGAGTTGGAGGCTATCTCAGTTCTCAAGAACACAATTCTACAAAGGCTTGTTAGGCACAGAACAGTCTTCTTCCAAGGTTGCAGAAAAGCAGTTCTTATTGAGAAGTTCTCCACTGGGGACATCTCTGCTTTGCTTTTTAGAACAGGGGTCTCCAACCTTGGCAACTTTAAGACTTGTGGACTTCCAACTCCCAGAGTTGAACTCCCAGAACTCTGGGAGTTGAAGTCCACAAGTCTTAAAGTTGCCAAGGTTGGAGAGCCCTGTTTTAGAAGACTAGAACGTAAAGGCCTACTTCTGGACAGTGGCAAAAAAGAGGAGAGAAGTCCTTTGGACCTAAGGAAACCTTAAGACAAAGAGGTCTCCAGAAAATGTCCCTGAAATAAAATTTGGTGTCTACCCACCAGGTTATTGCTACTGGCTACAAAGAGTAGGGAGGGGGGAAAAATGAGGAACAAAATGCCAAATGATGCAATGGATACCAAACTCAACTTTCGAAATATAGATATTTGTTTCCCAACAGAGACGAATGGTTTTCTGTGAAAAACACAGAATCTTCTTTTTTTTTTTTTTAAGCCAGAGATAATCTAGGATCATCTTCTCCAAACTGGGACCTCTTTGGTATTCTGGACTTCAAGTCCCATAATCCCCAAGTCAGTAGTCAACATACGCTCTTGGAAACTTTTGCCTCCTCTCTTTGGACAGCCAACAACAACAATAACACCACCACACACCACACATACACAAAACAGCGGGGAAATCTTTCATTACAGTAATAACACTTCCTGTTTTATCTCATTGGAGCAACTATGGGCACCAGCTTCAAAACTACTTAACCCATTTCAAAATGTGGTTAATCCTGAACCAAACTAACCAAGAAGGGGATGACATTTATGAATAACGGCTTACCAAAAAATTAGCCAGAATCCAACAGGAAAGTGAAATTCCACAGCAGAGGGATTGAAATAATGTCATACCTAATCGGGACGATGGCAAACAATTTTGGGGTTCATTACCCAACTAGGTAACATCATCAGTGCTAGAAGGGAGGAGGGCTTGCTTATCCTAGGCAAGGGAGTCCTGGATGGTTACTTGATTAGGCTCTGGTTTACTGTACTGGTACCCAGTTGAGTAATGAACTGTCTGCAAGAAAACCACCAAGCTCAGAGAGCACGAAGGAACCCCACAGTTCAACCCTGTGCTACAAATACTCTTTTTTCTTAGTAACAGGAATTAGCTATTCTGAGCTAGGGGAATTTTAACACTACTAGCAAAATACACCACAGTACATCAGCTTTAGGCAACACAATGAAACTGAGCTTCCAGATCTGCCGGATTTTCCCAGCCCTTTGTATCTGCAGCATAATATTTATTGCATTTTTAAAAAAAGACACGGCTAACATTTCCATAAATGTATTTGGGTCAGTTTACAGCTCTATGCATTGAATTAAAGGAATGCATTCGGGCTGCACATTTGAACATCTTCTCTTCTCTCTCTAGGGCGTCTTTTGCTAAGTTACACAAATGCATTTTTTTTTTTAAATTAAAGAACGGGCATTAAAAAAAAATACCCAGACATTCATAAATCACATGCAACAATTCTTTCTTGGCAGTTAAGATTTGTGCAGCCATCGTATTTTTTTTCCGTTGGAGAGGGACCCATCCAGGAAAAAAAACCCAAAATTAGCTATGCCTTTTTCCTGATTGGAGTCGCATCGTTCACACAAGCCATTTTTGGTTTCATCAGAAGAGAGATTGACTGCCGAAATTTCCCTCTGAGCCAGAAATGAATGATTTCTCACCCTTAACCCGTGAGGACTAGTGACCTATTGGCTTAAAGGATTGAAAACTCGGACTGGGATCAAGATTCCAGCAAGGTAGTTTGGCATGCAATCTGTTACAGGTAGCCATAGATGGAATAAATTGCCTTGGTTGGTACAGGAGGTCAGATTTTCTTGCGGTACTTTCAATTCAGACTTCAAAACTCAGCAGTAAAACAAAAAAAAATGAGGAAAATAATACTTTGGTTAAACAGCAGACAGACATTTGTTAAATTACTACATAAGGCAACAAGATGACTGGGGGGGAAAGCGTGGCTCAGGAATGACAGAATAGCAGGTAGCAAAAAAAGCACATCAAAGATTAATTCGGCATCGTTAAATATATACGCATATATATATTTAACACTTATACATGAGACCAAACACAGCACAGTTATCATAAATGTTGCAAACAAACCTAGAAAGCTTAGAGGCAGGCAGGTTTGAGAACAGCTGTTGACCTCCACATCTGGTTCGCCTCGGCCTGTTCAAATTCTCAACTGTTTACCTTTAGTGCAGAATTGGAGAGGAGTTTTGCAAAAAAGCAAAGACATTTATTTGCGTGGCTTTTTCTCAGGTGCTATTTTTCAAAGCGCTGACGCCAGAAGAGGGTTTACTCGATCCCTGCTACTTATCCTCAGGATTACACCTTGTTTTGTTTTTTTAAGGATCATTAAATATTCTGGAGGATGGGGGGTCTCTTCTTCTCGGATCCATTCTAGAGAACTTTGCAAGGGGTGGGGTGGGGGGAATGGGACAAGTTTGCAAATAGCCTTCTCCAGAAAAAAAAAAAGAGAGAGAGAGAGAGAGAGAATCGGAAGGGGGGAAAAATTATAGCGTGTTTTGCCAGAAAACAGCAATAGCACTTAGACTTCTATACCGCTTCACGGTACTTTACAAGCCTTCTCTAAGCGGTTTACAGAGTCAGCCTATCACCCCCAACGATCTGGGTCCTCATTTTACCCACCTCGGAAGGATGGAAGGCTGAGTCGACCTTGAGCTGGTCAGGATCGAACTGTTTGAACTGCTGGCAGCCGGCAGAAGAAGACTGCAATACTGCCTTCTCACCACTGCGCCACCACGGCTCTTAATACTAATGTACAAAATAATGTGCATGGCCGTTTTAAGCTTGCAATGTAAACCGTCTGTCATGTAGGTAGCAGGAACCGCAAACACCCTTCTGCAGTCGAGAGCCAACGGCCGTTCCTGTTCAGGAGTTCCAAAAGTGGAATGGGAGGAACAATGGGAGACTACCCAACTTCCAACTTCTCCCATCTCAGAATTCCCCCAATTTAGGTTGGGAAGATGAAGAAGAAAGTACCATGGATGGATCCCAGTTTTGTTGATGAACGCTCCCAAACTTCTTGCCATCCCTTGGTTCCCCCCCACCATCATTTGAAACTCCCGGAAAGGACGTCGAAATGTCTTCTCCAATGTCCCACCCTCCTCTTGTGGTCCTTCAAACCCCGGGTGGAACTCCAGCATTTGGAAGGAGGAGACCCCTGTTCCATCAAATGGCCAAAGTCTTTACAGAAGAGAGAAAGAGAGGAAAGCTAATTTTGCCTACCTACATGATAAGGCTCAGGGATTTTATTTTTTTTTCTCGCTGAGCTGCGGAGGCCGGAGAGCAAATGTAAGAGAGCGACAGAGAACACTCAAAGCATCATGAGAAGGGACCGGGGGGGGTGAAAGATTGGGTCAAGCGGCTGCAAGAAGAGCGAAAGCAAGCTTGAAAAGCTGAGGTTATTAATGGTTTTAGTAAAATCGGGGAAAGGCATTAGCAAAGCTATTACACAAATATCCCTTAAAACAAACCTCCAAAGAAAACACGTAAATATATATATATATTCCTGCAGACTTTTTTTCTTTTTGGGGGACAAAAAAGATTTGGGGGGGGTCAAAAAAGATTCAATGTCTTCCACCCTCCCTCCCTCCCATTCCGCCCCCTCCCACAGGCCAAACCCCTTTGTGCAGATCTGGATTGGAAAAAAAATTTCATTGGTTTGGCTCTCGCCGACCCTAATTTGCAAGGTGAAATGGGTTGATGCTCAAAAGGAAACAAAATTTGAAGATGTCCAAACAAAAAGGGAAGTGCTATCCAAATGAGGTCAAAAAGGCAAACATAGCATCCTTAGGAGTGTGTGTGTGTGCGTGCATTTGGGGGGGGTGTGCGTGTGTCTATCTGCACACACGTATACATACACTCAATTTTGGGGCTTCAAGAGTCAAAATAATAGCATCGCAGAGTTCAGATGTCCCAGTTACTTAGAAAGCAATCCCATAGAATGCAATGGGGTTTGTATTCGAGCTAAGCCTACATCGTGTTCCAGTCTTTAAAAGGAAGTTAGTCAGGAGTTGGGCAGCCAATAAATTCAAAATCAATCAATCAGTCAGTCAGTCAAGTCTAGGAAGGCTTTCGTTGAGATCTAACCTTTTCTCTCCGTCAATCCTTTTCTTGAAGAAAAGAGCTTCTGGACTTTATTTAGTTTCGTTTATTTATTGCTTCCATTGGAGACGTTCTCCAAGGATTACTTTGTCCATTTAGACAAAGAGCAACTGATCGAACGGTTAACAAAAATCCAGGAGATCTTATCATGGTTGGTCTACTCAACATGAAGAGACTCTTGGTTTCCAAGCCTTAACAGAGCTACACTCCCCCATAAGGATCTCTTCAAACAGTAAAAATTAGTAGTAATAAGGATGATAATGTCCAAAAAATCACATTCTTGAAGAATGCAAAGAGTAACACAGAGCTGCCAAGAAAACACCAAGGTTAGGTCTATCAAATCAGGAGTTGTTGAGTTCCAGATTGGAGATAATTCAATTTGGGGGGGGGGATTATTTTAATTACTACTACATGCCTCCATTTACCGTAACCAACCAAAGTGCCCACATTTAGTAAAAGGGAAGAGAGCAAAAAGAGGCTACAAGGAAGGTCAAGTTTTGACCACAACGTGGATAGGATGCGTAGCTGATAGGAGCCCATCTCTTTGTTAGCCTACAGATAGGAGAACAAAGCTCAGCCTGTCTTAAGCCTAAGGAAACCTCATTTCATCTTTTCTATTATGATCAAAGCGGTTAAAAGGAAGTTGGGTAGGAGGATGGCGAGATGTGGCCCACTGGGACCGTTTTAGCAACATGGCTTCCTTTCTCGGCTTCACCAAACCTGAAGACCAGATCTAGCAAAAGAAAAAAAAGGAAAGAATTGCATTCTTCTTCTTCATCATCATCATCTTTTAACAACCCCCATAATCCCTTGCGGGGGGTGGAATTTGGGCAACTGAATGGAGTTGAGTGTTTACTGGCCGGATGCCCTTCCTGTCACCACTGCGGAGCTATATTCGGCAGATATATTCTCCCTGTAATATTACATCCCGTTTTAAGTCATCGCTTTTGATCTTCGTAAGCTGGTTGTCTGAAATCATCATTTCTTTTCAAGTTGAATTAATCGAGAGGAGAGATGAAAATAGAGCTGGACCCTTTTCTTAGACCCTCATTTGGAAGTGACCAAGACACGGGCGTTTCATGGATGGAATTGAAAGCCATCAAGGTTTCTAAGCGTAATGAGGTGGGCGTGGGGTTGTGTGTGTGTATGTGTGTGTTTGGCAAAATAAAAAAGCCATTTGTAAAAAAATAATATATATATATATATATGAAAATGCAACAATATGTATACAAGGGACAAAACGGCCCAACCCACCCTACAATAATTTGCGCACAACCTACGAAGCTGCGCTTTGGTTTTAAAGGAAAGGTGAGATCAGCTGCTAAGATTTGTTTGTCTGTTTCCTCCTGCAAAGTAGAGAACTGAAGCCAGGGATATTTGAATAATAGGAAAACGCATCACAATTTTGTTAATTGCTTTTTTGTTTTTTGTTTTTTTTGTTTTCCCCTAAAAAAATTTTTTGGGAAGGAGGTGAGACAGCGAGATGGAGTGAAGCATCAAGCTACCTGAAGAGACACAGCAAGAGAGACAAGGCAGACGGGTTTAGTTAAAAACAAACTGGATATTTTTAATAAAAAACTTGGTACCAAAATTGTAGTACAAACATCTTGGGGGGGGGGGTAGGGAGGATCGGGGGGGGGGAGGAGGGGCACACCCACACAAACAGATATTCTAATTTACACAGTTCCTCTCCCATGCCCTCTAACACATGCCAAAAGTAAATTTGGAAAAGGGTGGGGGGGAAATATATATATATATATAAGCCACATATAACAACAGCAATGGCAACAAGAAATGACGTTTCTCTTTTTTTAATAAAAAGAAAAAAGAAAAGGAAAGAAATAGAAAAAAGTGTTAAGTGTGTGCGGGGGGCGGGGAAGAGACTGGAATGCTCTGGAGAGCACTGGCCAGGAACAAAACGGTTGTGTGACACGAGCAGATTTGTTGGCAAAAGTAAAGACTAGCGATCAATCATAAAGCTACCCAAAAAAACTTCTTCTATGGCACCAACGCGTTGCGCATCCACAGCACCATTTCAAATGGCCAATCAACACCCCCTCCCCTTCCTCCTCCTCCTCCTTCTCCTTCCCATTCACACTCAGACCTAGACATTCGGGGTTGGGGGGGGTTGGGTTTTGTGTTATAAGCTAGTAACCTTGATCGAACGAGTCCTCCGAAGAATCACTGTATGACGATCCAGCTTTGGGCTCTCTGGACAGTAAACAAAATTCCCGCTTTCTATGGGCAGCCATTTTAGATTTGAGAGTCCTAGCAGAGGTGACGTGCTTCTTCCCGGCTTTGAAAATGTCGGAGATCCTGCTGCATTTAGGGGCCATAACACTATAGATGCTGGAAGGTCTCATCCTGGCACTGGTCGGGGAATGAGAAGACCACTCATCCTTCAAGGAGTCCTCATCTTCCTCAGAATCTGTATCTGGGGTCAATTAGTTATTGGTGTTTTTTTTTTAAAAAGAAAAGAAAAGAAACACAAACATCATCGCCAACTTTAAGCCCTGTCTGTGGAGATTGTCAGTCATTCAAGTGCTTTTTTCCCAGTAGTAACATCTGAACCGGTTTGCTACCAGCTCGCTGGCTACGCATGTGCGCTAAATGGTTTTAAATTGTTGGTTTTAATTGTATATTATTGTGTTTTATCTTTGGCTGTACACCGCCCTGAGTCCTTCGGGAGAAGGGCAGTATAAAAATTTAATAAATAAATAAATAAAAATAAATAAATAAATGCACGGAGGCTTGGGTAAGTAGAATAGCTTATTCTATTAGGGGGAGGGATCAGCTGTGCTGCGCGATTTAGCTTCGCTAGAAAGTAGGATTTCCTAAAGCTAAACCACACGGCACAGCTGATCGTCGGAAATACTGGTTCGGAGGAACTGGTAGCTTTTTTTTAACTACTGGTTCGACCAAACAGGTAGCTTTCTTTTACTACCGGTTCACCCATACTGGTAGTTTTTATCACTACTGGTTCTCCCGAACCGGAGTGAACCGGTAGCATTTCACCCCTGTAGGCAACTGGGCTTTGTTTCTCCTCCTTCAAGATGTTTCGCTTCTCATCCAAGGAGCTTCTTCAATTCTGACTGAATGGTGGTAGGATGGCAGGTGGTACTGAAAGCAGAGATAAACCTCCAAGGAGCCTCAACGACTCTCAGAGAGAGTGCTAACAACCAGATGACTGCAAGGAATATAAATCCTTCCATCTTCCACCACATTCGATCAGGACTGAAGAAGCTTGTTGGATGAAAAGCAAAACATCTTCAAGCAAGAAGAAAGCCCAGCTGTATTTTGAAAAAGCCCCTTTAGAACAATTTTAAGCACTGCATCAGACATCAGAATATGGAAGAGGATTAGAAAATGGTGGCTTGGCACACCGATTCTATGTTCAGCACCCAACAACTCCAGTTCAAACCTGGTTGTCTATTATTCACATCCAATTCAAGTGTGGTTGTCCGTTATTCAAAGTTTTGGGGTCAAAGGCCGCCCTCAAATCTTTGAGGGACATATCTACCTTGCTCTAAAAGACAGACCAGACCAAGAATTAAACTGACTTCATTAAAATTACATTAATATTCAGTGCATTCAATGCAACTATTATGATTTTTTCCCCAGGTATTTTAATGATTTTTCTAGTCCGCCGTATTAAAAGTAACAATTCAGGGCTGTGCATGTGTCAGGAAAAGGACCGTAGAAGAGGCATCGCTGAATCTGAAGGATCAGGATGCAAATTATGGGAAAGGCCTGGAAATCCTGTAACCAGGATCTTTATTAATATAATATTATACTAATAATAACCCAAATCAGTCTTTTGTCATATCCGGGAAAAATAACAGGAATGTGTAGCATTCCTCCTCTTAAATCAGACTAAATGATAGCAGTCTTTCAATATTTGAGGGCCTGCCGCAAAGAAGAGCGAGTCAACCTATTCTCCAAAGTATTCTCCAAAGTGGATGGAAACTAATCAAGGAGAGAAGCAACCTAGGACTAAGGAGAAATTTCCGCACCGTGAGGACAATTAATCCGTGGAACGACTTGTCTCCAGAAGTTGTGGGTGCTCCATCAATGGAGGTTTTCAAGAAGAGATTGGACAACCATTTATAAGGCCTCCTGCTTCAGCAGGAAGTTGGACTAGAGGGCCTCCGAGGTCCGTCCCAAGTTGGTTCATCTAACAGACAACCCACCAAAAACAGCAAGGAGAAGAAACTAGGAAACGAAAAGTTACTTACTGTAGGAATAACTGCTCACTTCAGATATCGCAGGTGAGTTGGAGACCTTCAGGTGGCGGCCTTTCATTTTTAGCCCCACCTCCAACTCCTTCATTTTGACCGCCATTTTGTTTTTACCTTCTTTAGAAGCTTTCAAGGAGAAGCTGAGGCTTTTAGCCAAGTTCTTTTTGGCATCCTTGCCAAACAAGGCACCGTGGGGGGACAGGTATCGGTTGTTGTAACATCCACCATTTTTCTGCCTCCCTCTGGACCCATCCACAAACTTGAACGGAGATTTCAGCTTGCTGCGCCTGGTGAGTGATAGGGCTTTGTCGAGCTTGCTCACCAGCTGTTCCTGATCAGAGGCCACCTTCTTCTTCTTAATCTTGAGCTGCAAAAAGAGAAAGCCGAAATGAGAGAGAGAGAGAGAGGAAGAATGAGCAGAAATAGAAGAAAGCAAGGGATTCAGGGAAAGTCATGCAAGGAATGACTTCTTTATCCAGAAATCTCAAGGTGGAATCCACTAGAATTTCCATGAAATCTGAGCTCGGTTCTGAAGCCTTCCCCAATGGCTTCATCTCCCCAAGCGCTGGAATTTGGGGAGTGCAACCCATTCAGAGGACCTCAAATTGAGGAAGAGGAATGCTTCATGATAGCTCCTAGGGATTCACGTCCAGCTTATTTCAATAGGTAAAACCAGAAACATCACAAGAAGCCAAAATCACAAGACTACGTCGTGTCACGCGTGGAAATTCCTTGGAGGAGTCAACGATGCTAGGACTGGTTAGTGGAACAAGAAGAAGGAGCAAGCAAAGAACACACTGGCTTGATACCATCAAAACTAAGCTGAACATTCAACCACTGAAGGAAGCTGGGTAGCATGGAGAGCATTCGCCTATAAAGTTGGCAAGAGTTGGACACAACTGTATAGTTAAAACTAACTATTTCAATAAGTTTTATCCACCCAGCTGATTCAGCTGCTCAAGGGAAGACGACAGTCATGACAACTGTAATCTACTCAGGTCTAAATCTGGAAGGAAAAAATTAAATCTTGCTCTCTTCTGATTGGAGAAGACCTTGACATTGGTAACGATGGAAAACAAATAGAGAACGAGATGGCAAAGGATGAGATGGTTGGATAAGTGTCATCCATGCAATGACCAAACTCCAGAAGATAGTGAGAGACAAAGGTCCTGTCCTGCTATAGTCCATGGGATCACAAAGAGTCTGACATGACTTAGTGCCTGAATAACAACAACAGGGGCCTCTGGTGGCTCAGCAGACTATGCAGACATTAGTGGCTCAGCAGACTATGCAGACTGTCTGTTATTAACACAGCTGCTTGCAATTACTGCAAGTTCAAGTCCCACCAGGCCCAAGGTTGACTCAGCCTTCCATCCTTTATAAGGTAGGTAAAATGAGGACCCAGATTGTTGGGGGCAATAAGTTGACTTTGTATATAATATACAAATGGGTGAAGACTATTGCTTGACATAGTGTAAGCCGCCCTGAGTCTTCGGAGAAGGGCGGGATATAAATGCAAATTAAAAAAAAACAAAAACAAATCCCCCTTCCATTTTGTTCTGGTTCAGCCATATTGTCTCAAAGGTAGAAGACTCACCTCACTGGAGAAGTTCATCAAGAGGTCTTGCTCATCCCAACTCCGATGCCTGGTCTTCGTCTTCCCACTCCTGGTCTCTCCCTCCTCTTCCTCATCCAGGAGAAGACCTCGGTGCTTCTCCTCCAGCCCTTCGCCCATTTCTGAGTCTTCGGAAAGCAAAAGGGATTTGCTGAGCCTGAAAACGTCGGAAAAGGAAAGAGGTCAACCACAGGTAGCATCTTGGTAGCATCACCAGCAGGATAGAAGGAGAAGGAGAAGGAGGGAGAGAGGGAGAGAGAGAAAGAGAGAGAGGAGAGGAGAGGAGAGGGAGAAGAAGAGGAGAACCTTCACACCATGATTTTGCAAAAGCTTGAGGTGAGGAAAAAAAAGAAGGTAACAAGAATGACCAGGTTACAATATCCAGACCAAGCAGGTTTCCTTAAATTTTCCTCATTTGAAATATCTGAAACATCAGGGCAAGGTTGGAAGAATAACAACAATGCAGGACCTTAAGCAAAGGTGAAGCCAAGTTCTAAATGTATCAGCGAGAAAGAAAAGGCAGAACAAAAGGGAAACAGAGGCAGCACCACAGACAGGGCAAAGCAAGACCAAAGCGTATCCCAACAGAGATATGTTTCTCTTCTACTCATTGCCAAAGGAAAACGAGTTCGAAATCCAACAAAATCCAACATCCACAGCGTTCCCAATGGAAGTCCACCCATCACCCATACGCAGCGCTAAATACAGAGAACTTGCTCCTGCTTCTCTCTCTTTCTTTACTCAGAAATCAGCACATCCTCCAGATCACAACAGTTTCTCCCAGGGTGGTCCTACCTGCTGCTTAAACAACAACGCTGCCATAAAACTCCACACGACAAGCCTGACTCATCCTGGTGGCACCCCAACCGCCAAAAAACACTGTGCCCAAAAGAGGAGCTGGCATCCAGGTTTGGGGCAGAGAGAAGGCAACCCAGCCAGGGTGGGATCCCTGCTACAATCCCTTTTCCCGCCCCACAGCCCAACCTTACTTTCCACTCCTGCCGTCACTCTTCCCTCGCTCCTTAGGGGGCGACAGAGCGCTTGATCCATGGTTCCGTTTTCTGGGCCTTCCTGGACCTCGTTTTGCCAAGCTTCTATTTTTCTCGTCATGCTTTTCCCTTAAAAAAAACCACACACTTGACTGTTAACCAAGAGCAACGAAGAAAGAAAGAGAGAGAGACAGAGAGGGGGAGAGAGAGAGAGAGGGAGAGAAAGAAAGAAAGAAAGAAAGAAAGAAAGAAAGAAAGAAAGAAAGAAAGAAAGAAAGAAAGAAAGAAGAGAGAGAGAGGGAGAGAAAGAAAGAAAGAAAGAGAGAGAGGGGGGGAAAGAAAGGAAGAAAGAAAGAAAGGAAGGAAGAAAGAAAGGAAGAGAAAGAGGGGGAAAGAAAGGAAGAAAGAAAGAGAGAGAGAGAGAGAGAGAGACAGAGAGGAGAGAGAGAGAGAAAGAAAGAAGAAAGAAAGAAAGAAAGAAAGAAAAAAAAAAGAGAGGGGGAAAGAAAGGAAGGAAGGAAGGAAGAAAGAAAGAGAGAGAGAGAGAGAGAGGGAGAGAAAGAAAGAAACAAAGAGAGAGAGAGAGAAAGAGAGGGGGGAAAGAAAGGAAGAAAGAAAGAAAGGAAGGAAGGAAGAAAGAAAGGAAGGAAGAAAGAAAGGAAGAAAGAGAGAGAGAGAAGAGAGAGAGAAAGAAAGAAAGAAAGAGAAAGAAAGAAAGAAAGAAAGAAAGAAAGAAAGAAAGAAAGAAAGAAAGAAAGAAAAGAAAGAGAGGGGGAAAGAAAGAAAGAAGGAAGGAAGAAGAAAGAAAGAGAGAGAGAGAGAGAGAGAGAAGAAAGAAACAAAGAGAGAGAGAGAGAGAGGGGGAAAGAAAGAAGAAAGAAAGAAAGAAAGAAAAAGAGAAGGAAGGAAGGAAGGAAGGAAGGAAGGAAGGAAGGAAGGAAGGACGAAAGAAAGAGGAAGGGAGGGAGGGAGGAGGAAGGAGGAAGGAGAGAGAGAATGATGAGAAGGTGGAGGTGGAGAAGGAGAAGAAATAGTAGTAGTAGAGGAAGAGGAAGAAGAGGATGAGGAAGAGGAAGAAGAAGAAGAAGAAGAAGAAGAAGAAGAAGAAGAAGAAGAAGAAGAAGAAGAAGAAGAAGAGGAGGAGGAGGAGGAGGAGGAAGAAGAAGAAGAAGAAGAAGAAGAAGAAGAAGAAGAAGAAGAAGAAGAAGAAGAAGAAGAAGAGGAGGAGGAGGAGGAGGAGGAGGAGGAGGAGGAGGAGGAGGAGGAGGAGGAAGGCCATGATCCATCACCAAACCACTACACCGACCTACACTCAAAACAACCCACGGAAAGTCACAATTGCTAAAGACGTGCCTAGAGCATCTGCCCCCATGGCCAACCAGTAGATCAGATTGCCAAGCCACAAGGTTTCCCTTCCATTCTCAAGGTCCAATTTGAGTGTCATGGTGCACAAGAAGAGGGGTGGAAAAGCCATGATGGTGCAAGACTCAAAGATGGTGCCCCTGCCCAGCCCACCAGGCAGGTGCAGAAGGAAATCGGAAGGTCCCTGGTTGACTTACTCAGAGTCTCTCCGCCGCTGCAGCTTCGCCAATTCCCTCTGCTTTTCCTTGTATCTCCTCTGCAGCTCAGCTAACTTCATCCTGTAATCCAGTTCCATGCCATCCATGTTCCCAATGGATGACTTTATGGAATACATCTGAGACAAGAAAACAGCAAAGAGTTGATAGAGAAGGAAAAGCAGAACATCAGTCAGTCCCGTTAATTCACAGTCACTGATATATAAATAGAGAGCAAAGCTCTGTCTAGCACTGATGATGTAACGTAGTTGGGTCATGAAACATCTACAAGAAAACAACCCAGTACAGAGAACATCAAGGACCCCACAGTCCTAGTCCTCCTCCCTTCTTCTCTTCTAACACTGATGTTGTAACCTAGTTGGGTCATGAAATGTCCGCAAGAAAACACCCCAGTAGAAGAGAACATCAAGGACCCCACAGTCCTAGTCCTCCTCCCTTCCTCTCTTCTAAAACTGAGGATGTAACCTAGTTGGGTCATGAAATGTTGGCAAGAAAACAACGCAGCTCAGAGGACACCAAAGACCCCACAGTCCAATCCTGAGCTACAATTATTTTCTTCTCTTAGTGCCCTTCGTTAGCTACAATTCAGAATTAAGTTCCTAGCAAAACCTGAGTAGGTATTAACTCTGGGGATGCAATTCCTAGGGTTCTTGGCCAGCTACAGGGCTGACCTATCTAGAGGGCAGAAGATGGGAGAAAGTCTTGAATTCTTAATTGCCAGCAGGTTTCTGCCCTCAGTGGGAACAAAGACTGTTCTTGGCCAATCACCTGCGAATCAGAAAGAGCAACTTTCAATGAGAAAGGATAGAAGAGCCACGTTGGCTGCCATGTAGTCTTTAGGTAAAGGTAAAGGTAAAGGTAAAGGTAAAGGTTCCCCTCGCACATACGTGCTAGTCGTTGCCGACTCTAGGGGGTGGTGCTCCTCTTCGTTTCAAAGCCGAAGAGCCAGCGCTGTCCGAAGACGTCTCCATGGTACATGACTCAACACCAAAGGTGCATGGAACGCTGTTCCCTTCACACCAAAGGTGGTCCCTATTTTTCTACTTGCATTTTTTACCTGCTTTCGAACTGCTAGGTTGGCAGAAGCTGGGACAAGTCACGGGAGCTCACCCCGTTACGCATCACTAGGGATTCGAACCGCTGAACTGCCGACCTTTCGATCGACAAGCTCAGTGTCTCAGCCACTGAGCCACGTGTCCCTAATATAATCTTTGGTGTCCCTCAAAGGTCAGGAAAGCTATTGAGATAGTCCTTGGGTTGCTTCATCTCACCTGAAAGCCTCCTCCTAACCACTTCCCCCATGCCCGTCTCTGCAAATCTGCCTCCCCCCACAACCCTATTCACCGTCTCATCTTTCTTCTGCATCCAGCTGTATTTCTTGTTGGGGTTCAGTTCTCGAGGCAGGCGGATGTTCTTCAGGCTATCCATGAAGGGGGTGGAGAGAACTTCCATCAGCATCTGGGTACCAGCAGCTAACAGGCTTTCCAAGGCTGGATGAGCTGAGAAGTTCTCTGGACCTGCATGAGAGATAGGGTGGATGAGTGAGTGATGAGGAACAGGAGGGACATCCGATAGATAGGGACCAAGGGAAATGCTTAAGCAAACGGAAGTCCAATCTTTCTTGTATTTGGATGACTCTTACCTCATTCCTAGCAGGGCAGGGATCCCCAACCTTGGCAACTTTAAGCCTGGTGGACTTCAACTCCCAGAATTCTGGGAGTTGAAGTCCTCCAGGCTTAAAGTTGCCAAGGTTGGAAACCCCTGTAGCAGGGGCTAACCATAAGTTTTGGAAGATTCCTGTAGCAACAAATCATTGAATCATCAGCCCTCTTGAAGCGGTTTACGGAGTCAGCATGTTGCTCTCTACAATCTGGGTCCTCATTTTACCCCCCCTTGGAAGCAGTCGTGGAATTCAATTTTTTTTTTTTACTACCGGTTCTGTGGGCGTGGCTTGGTGGGTGTGATGTGGCTTGGTGGGTGTGGCAGGGGAAGGATCCTGCAAAATCTCCATTCCCTCCCCACTCCAGGGGGAAGGATACTGCAAAATCTCCGTTCCCACCCCACTCTGGGGCCAGCCAGAGGCGGTATTTGCTGGTTCTCCGAACTACTCAAAATTTCCGCTACCGGTTCTCCAGAACTTGTCAGAATGTGCTGAATTTCACCCCTGCTTGGAAAGGTGGAAGACTGAGTCAATCTTGAACAGCTCAGAATCAAAGTGCTGGAGCAAGCAGCGAGCTAGCCCTGCAGTACTGCATTCTAACCACGACGCCACCACAGCCCTTCTAGCTTTAAGAAAAATTCCCTGATGATGGGCTCCAGGACAAGTCCAGAAGTTCAGCAGACAAAACCTCTGGTCTTGGTGACCAACCCTGATTGGATCCTAACAATAAATCAGTTTAATTGGACCTTCACGTGTGGACCTGAGCTTTCACACACAAGCAGGAACAGAAAGAAACATCTTGAAGGAACATCTTGAAGCTCAAAGCTAAGCCTTGAACATTGTCTTGTAACGAGGTCCATAGCTACTCACCTTCGGTTTCCTGCCGCCGTTTCTCCAACTCCAGTTCCGCGATTTCGCTCAAGAGGGTAATTCCGTGCAGAAAGGTGTGTTCTGGGGACAGACTGGAAGACACTTCTAAGTTCACCACTGCCTCCTGAGGGACACTATCGCTGTTCGTGAGCAAGGAACACGCTTGGGGTAATTCAGCAGCTGCTGCTAAGGCATTCATCCCAGCCAAGGGGTCATCAATTTTGATGTCCAGAGATGGGACTGGGCAGGTATATATCTCATTCCTGTAGATGGGGGCTTCTACCATGGGTTCCTCCTCTTCCTGAAGCATGCTGGGAAATTCTCTGTTTGGAGGAGATCTGATATGGGGCATTTCTACAGCCATTGGTGACTTCTCAGGCTGAGGAACCAACCCCATCTCAGATTTTTCAGTATCTCTCTGTAACAAACTCCCGCCATAGTCATGAATAGGGCACGTTTCACTGCCATTGGTCTCTTCTGCTTGGGCTTCCATTTCCACTGAGCAGGACATCCCTGGATAGGCAGCTGGGCAATCCTCGAGAACTTCTTCCTGGTCTGAACTCCTGAGGGCTTGCCTGTGGTGCAACTGAAGATCACATTCATTGGTGTCCTCAACAGGGAGGGCAACCGAGGTTGCCATATCCAGAGCCTCCATCTCCTGTTCGCAGATACCTTCTTCCTGGCCATTGTCCATCTCCAGCTCCGTTTTCACCCGTTCTTCCAAGGATTCTTCCTCCTCCATGGTCTGGATGGGTTTGACCATCTTGGATGGGGAAAGATGAATGGGCTTCACCTCTGGAGAAAGGGTCAAGCGCTCGGGACTGCTGGTTGGCAGAGGAACACCGGAGCCCAATTCATCTGCCTCGGATGCAGCTGCTGGCTGGAGAAGGTATGGGTAGTGTCTTCTGAAGGAGTCTGGAAGGGACTGGAAGGGATAGCCGGATGGAATTTCTGCAAGAGGACACAAAATGATGAAAACCTGGAAGACAAGTCCCATATTTTCTTCAAGAGAATCCCTAACAACAGTGGTCTCCAATCTTTCCAACTTTGTCGAGTGGAGGGGGGAGGAAGAGGGGATGGTTCTGTGTGAGTGACAGGGGCAAACACAAGTCTGCGAACTCCATTTGTGCAAGTGGGGGTGAGTCCACCTACCAGTCACACAAACGGAGGAGAAAGAGAGGAGAGAGAGAGAGGAGAGGGAGAGAAAGAGAAAGAAAGAAAAAGAGAGAGAAAGGGAAAGAAAAAGAGAAAGAGAAAGAAAGAAAGAGAGGAGAAAAAGAGAAGAAAGAGAAAAAGAGAGAAAAAGAGAAAAAGAGAGAGAGAAAGAAAGAAAGAAAGAAAAAGAGAGAGGAGAGAAAGAAAGAGAGAGAGAGAGAGAGAGAAAGAAAGAGGGAAGGAGCTTTGAGAAAGAGGCAGAATTAGGAAAGGACAAAACAGAAAATTTAAAAAAAAAGAAAGTGGATTAAAAAAAATAGTGGGGCTTTGTACCTGGAAACAATGTCTGGTATGAAGCAGAGGTCTCTTTTTCCAGTTCCAGCTCTTTCTTCTCCATGTTCTCGGTTTCCTCCTCTTCTTTTGGAGGGAGGCTAGGGGCAGGTGGTGGAGAAGCAGGAGGTGGGCTGGATGGATGAGTGATGGGAGTCGTGGGGTAGGAATAGGTTGGCTGGCTTGGTGGTTCCTCCAACTTTTGGATTACCTCAGCTTTGAGCACCGACACGGAGGAGGATCTGGGTGATAGCGGAGGTGGGCTGACCACCTTATTGTAGGACGCAGAAGTGCTTGGAGACAAAACTGGGGGCTTCCGATGCAGAAGGGTTGAGGCAGAAGTTGGCAAACCTGATTTGGCATTGTCTAGGTTGCGCTTCGTTATCTTCTCTTCCATCTCTGCCCGCTGTTCGCTGGCTTTTAGCCTCTCCTGTTGAGAGAAAGGAGACCTCAAATAGTAATGGTTCTCCACTGGTACTACATGGACCCCAAAGGGGACTCAGGAGTAAATTAGGTAAGACACAGGAACAACCATGCAAAACGTGAAGTTTTCGCAACTTATCTGTTGTGGCTCTGGCCCCCGAGCCTGCCCTCATGGAGGAGAGTGACTCAAAGAGTGAGGGAGAGGAGCCAGCAGGGCCTCCCTCGCCAGGACCCTCCTCGCTGGCACCGCCCCAAATTCCAGTGCAGGCCAGGAGGAGAAGCTAACAAGGCCTCCCTCTCCCGGACCCTCCTCCTCCTCCCTGGCAACGCCCCAAATCCCAGCTGCTGACGATCAGTCCTGGATCGACCCGAGGCAGCGACGTAAAGATAAGCGTGCGCAACAGAAGAAAAGGTGTGGCAGGCTCAGAGAGTGCTGAGTCACGGAGCCACACCCCATAAGGGATAAAAGCGGGTGGAGCTGCCATTGGGCTTCGTGACGGACAAAAAAACTACCCAGCGTGTGTTGCAGCTCGGTCACTCAGGAGTTAAAGGCCTTTCTTTCCTGTAAGCTTGGCAATGGGACTGGGACACGAGTGCTTTTATCTCTGTCCGAGATAAAGACTTCAGAACTTGGCAGGCCTCTGGACAGTTGCTGCCAAGTCTTGTGCTTCCTACAAAAGAATCAGGTCTGCGTCAATAAAAGGACTGTGAAACTCGCGTTTCTCCGTGATGTGGAAGGGGGGACAGAACATTATCAGAACTGATAAATGCCTGTAAACATAGGTGATTTCCTTGCTACAATCATGGGAGCAGACTTTTTGACCGAATAACAGGTTGGGTTAGAGTTTCTCATAGTCAGCTTGGTTTTCCACCAACTGTCTTACCTTGTCTTGTATTAAAAAACTTGTCTGGTAAAAATCCAGGCACAACAATGATGTGGAAAAGCCAGTTATAAGGCCCAAAACCAAGAATGATACATGGTGAGTCTCTTAAGCTGAGTTCTTTATTTCTTCACGCCTATAGACAGAATCTTGCCAGAACGAAGACTCTACTGTCTGCATCTGTAATATACTCTGGGAACTATTGAGGAGGGGCTGTCTTCAATCACTTTCTCTCACACATGATATCTGAGCTGAGTTGCCTCTTACTCCTCGGGAATGCAGCCCCTCCCTTCTGGGGAAACCGCCCCCTCCTTACTACATTCCACCACCCCTGTCTACTTGGTTTAATTAATGCTAACTAGGATCTAGTCAGGCCTTCTCCATTCATCGCATCCAGAGACCTAGTTTCAGAAAGGAGAAGCCGATGAGGTTGGTTTTTCCAAAGACAGTTGCAAGAGTTGAAGCCCAAGGATTAGGACCTTACCACCAACTGGGCGTGTGCAGCCTGTTGCTGCAGGAGGTATAGCTCATGCTGACGAATCAGCTGCTGGTGAGATAAGAGCTGGAGCTGGTGTGCGTGCTGGAGGGAGCCCCTGGTAGGAGAATATATGGCAGGCCAGATAGAAGGAGCGCGATCCATCAGTTCTGCTGGAGTGAAGAGAGAGATTCATCTGTAAACCCAACCTCAGTCAAAGCTAAGACTTCAAGGACTAAGCAATATGGAGATCCTGGAGATGGAGATCCATGTGCCACCAGGTTGGCCACATATGAACTTTACCCAAAGCATGTCAGGTGCGAACAACCAGGCCCATAGGTGTAGAGTTCAAGCTAACAACTTTATTACATTCTGCCTATAATACAGGAATCTCCCCAGGCTGCAGACCTACTCTTGGGAACAATTAGACAAGGCTCCAAGGAACTTAGGCCTGTCCAGTTGTAACCCTTTTGTGATTGCACAGTGACTCCAGGATAACACCATACTCGATTCCTCTTCCCTGCCAGGCTGGTGCTTCCCAACAAATATCTTCTCAGGGTTCCAAGGAACACCCCCAACGAAATAAAGCTCTGAGGTTTGAGGTTCCTCAAAGTTCCAATTTATTAGAGATGTCATGTTGGCACACTTGGGAAAAACCCGAAACTGAAAGCTTCCAGGTTTTCCACACCCAGTTGACAGTTCACAGCCCTGCCCCACACCCACAAGTTCATCACATTGTCCAATCAACTCTTCACACTCAATTGGATACAATCTTCAGGCAGTCTCCTGGATGTCCTTGAATACGGAATGTTGTTATGACTAACTTTCTACCGCTCCAACAAAAACCCCCTCCCAACTTCCCCAGTTAAAATATGTGGCAGTTAAGAAGCAAAAAGAAAATTGCCTTCCAAAACTGACACATCTCTTGTCAGCCATTCCTGGTGGACCAGACAAGAGATGACCTCGTCAGCTAATTCTACCTTAAATAAAAGGCTACAGGAACAATAACTTGAAGGTACAATTCTCTTTGGGCACCTACCAAAGTGGGTCAGGTGTTCACTGGGGATCATGACAAGCTGGCCGGATTGAGGATCTCTGGCAAACTGGTATGCAGAGGGAAGCGCTCCCCCCATGCTGGAAGGAAAGCCAGGGGCCATGCCTTGGTGCAAAGAAGGGTGCCCTGTGTAGAATACAAGAGCCGAAGAGAAATTCCGTAAAACGAAAAGATCAAAGGTCGCAGGAAACCAGGTGAGATGGTGCCCAAACAAATCTATTTTTAAGGTTGTACAGCTGATCACCCTGGGATGCATAGATATGCATGGATAGATGTCTGTGAAGAATCTCAGTCATCCAGATCCAAATCGTCGCAACGCCTGTCAGCGTTCCATGTGATCCATCCACGTCAATCCTGAAGTGAACCTGGCTGAAGCTATCTTGGAGGCTTCAGGGTTGCCACAGTGGCTTTCAAAAACTTTTTTTTGCCCCCAAGGAAAAAAATGTGGGTTTTTCTTTGGTTTCTTCAAGAGTGGTGTTTTTTTTTTTCAATTTTCCCCAAGGGAAAAACAATTTTTCGACCTTTTGAAAAATCAGCTTTGAGATATGCATGGATAATAGCAATAGCACTTATATATCTCTTCACAGTGCTTTGCGCCCCCCCCCCCAAGCGGTTTACAGAGTCAGCCTCTTGCCCCCCAACAATCTGGGTCCTCATTTGACCCACGTCTGAAGGATGGAAGGCTGAGTCAGACCTTGAGCCTGGTGAGATTTTTAACTGCCCAAATTGCAGGCAGCCGGCAGGCAGCAGAAGTAGCCTGCAGTACTGCACTCTAACCACTGCGCCAACCTGGCTCATACAGCAATCAAGCAATTGCTGCATCATTTTTTATTCTAGTCACCTGGGGGGGGGGTGTCTAGAATCATTATAGTGTCCACTGCGTTAAGCAACAGCATCCAAGCTGAAAGAATTCCTTTTCTAAGAGCATAACAACACACAGGAGATTCCTGGACATCATTATACTCGTTGGGAAACCCTGCTATAGAATGGGCTTTTTTCAAGCTTGAAACGCGAAATTTCATGCTGAAAAGCTATGGGCCTCTGGTGGCTCAACAGGCTAATGCAGTCTGTTATTAACAGCAGCTGCTTGCAATTACTGCAGGTTCAAGTCCCACCAGGCCCAAGGTTGACTCAGCCTTCCATCCTTTATAAGGTATGTAAAATGGGCCTCTGGTGGCTCAGACTGGTAAGACAGTCTGTTATTAACAGCAGCTGCTTGCAATTACTGCAGGTTCAAGTCCCACCAGGCCCAAGGTTGACTCAGCCTTCCATCCTTTATAAGGTAGGTAAAATGAGGACCCAGATTGTTGGGGGGCAATAAGTTGACTTTGTATATAGTATACAAATGGATGAAGACTATTGCTTGACATAGTGTAAGCCGCCCTGAGTCTTCGGAGAAGGGCGGGATATAAATGCAAATTTAAAAAAAAATTCAGAACAAAATATTCGCACACCCGATGGTCTAAACCAGTGGTCACCAACTGGTGGTCCATGGACCGCTGGTGGTCTGCAAAAAAATTTTGGTGGTCCGCAGAAAAACTAGTTGCATTTTTAATATTGCATTAAATCAGGGGTCCTCGAACTATGGCCCCTAGGACAGATAAGTGGAATGAATGTTTGTGTTGCTGCAGAGAGTCTCCTACTTCGGGGTGTTTTTGTGCAAGTTGGAGGGCAGAAATTCGGCCTCCCAGTGCAGGGCTTTGGGTGAAGGCTGGAGGGAAGTGCCGCTGGTGGCAAGGAACCGGATGGCCTCGTTCCAGTGGGACTGCTCCATGGCCTGGAACTGGCTGACCATCTCAGCCCACTGAGCCTCCAGGCGCCGGTACCTGCCCTTGCACTCCCGCAGGTCTTCCCTCTGCTTGGAAAGCCTATGCTCCTAGTCCTCAGTGAGGTGCTTCTGCTGAACCTCCTTCTCGGTCAGATCCAATTTGAACTGAGCCGTTTTGCCAACTCTTTCTCGTGGTGGCTGCTTAGCTCCAACAACTGCTTCCTGTTGGGGCCCTAAGGAGCCCGGGCGGGCAGGCGAGGAGAAGCTGGGAGGGGAGGGACGAGTAGAGTCCCGCAGGGTGCCCCTCAGTGTGAGATGCCCACCCAGTCACATGACCTAGCCACGCCCACCCAGCCAGTCATTAGGCAGATCATATTAGTGGTCTGCGAGATTTAAAATGATGAATTTTAAATGAATTTTAGATGAATCTTGATTACTGCTCGCCTGTCTGGAACCCATACCATATATCTGATATCAATACAGTTGAGCGTGTCCAAAGGTATTTTACGAGAAGAGTTCTCCACTCCTCCGAAACCAATAAAATACCTTATTCCACCAGACTTGATATCCTGGGTCTAGAAAACTTGGAACTTCATCGCCTTCGACAGGACCTGGGTTTAGCTCATAGAATCATCCATTGTAATGTCCTTCCTGTCAATGACTTCTTCCGTTTCAATAACAATAACACAAGAGCCACCAACAGATTTAAACTCAATGTCAACCGCTCCAATTTAGATTGCAGAAAACACGATTTCTGTAACAGAATTATCTACGCTTGGAATGCATTACCTGACTCTGTGGTCTCTTCTCATAACCCCAAAAGCTTTACTCAAAATCTATCCACAGTTGACCTCACCCCATTCCTAAGAGGACCATAAGGGGCGTGCATAAGAGCACAAACGTGCCTACCATTCCTGTCCTATTGTTTCTTCCCCTATATATATATATGTTTATATTACCTTGTTTCTCCTCATATATATGTTTATATATTATATAATCCTTTATGTAATGCTTGTATATATTGTTACGACAAATAAATAAAATAAAATAAATAAAATAAAATAAATTTAGTGGCCCCTGAGGTTTGAGAAGTTGGTGGCCCCCGGTCTAAACAAGAGGCCAGTTCTGCGTTCACTTGAACACCTTACCGTAGGGATGGCCGGTAAGCCACATGGACGAGCTGCTGCTTCTGGGTAACCACGGATGGGTCGCCAAGTGTGGTGTGGGGTCACCAGTCCACCGTCCGGAACTGGTCAGGGGTGGTCCCCCAGTCACCATGAGGTTAGAGTTTAAGCCACTGGTAGCACAAGTAGCCGGATGGATCCGAGCAAAATCAGCCAATTCTTTGCTTTCTCTGGGGAAAATAAAAAAGAGGAAGAGGAGGAGGGCTTAGGGAACCAAGCCTTGATAGGTTTCAAGCATGGTCCTTCCATTCTTCATCAGGAAGGGGAATGACGACACTTCAATGGCTGGCGGAAGACATTTGTGGAAGAGGTTTGGAGGGGGAGGGGGAGGATGACGACTGTGGGGTCCTCGATGTTGTCTGAACTGTGTTGTTTTCTTGTAGATGTTTCATGACCCAACTAGGTAACATCATCAGTGCTAAAAGAGAGGGGAGTTTTCAGAAAGGAGGAGGAAGAGGAGGAGGAAGATTGTGGGGTCCTTGATGTTCTCTGAACTGTGTTGTTTTCTTGTAGATGTTTCATGACCCAACTAGATAACGTCATCAGTGCTAAAAGAGAGGGGAGTTTTCAGAAAGGAGGAGGAAGAGGAAGAGAAGGAGGAGGACTGTGGGGTCCTTGATGTTCTCTGAACTGTGTTGTTTTCGTATAGATGTTTCAGAACTTAACTAGGTAACAGGGTGAGGAGGAAGAGGAGGAGTTGGAGGAGATATCCAGATAACTTCTGAACTTCCTCAGCCCCTTCTCAATTGTCCTTCCATCAACCAGCAAGAAAGCTTTTGTTTAGACTAGATAGTTAGTGTCGTGTCCCACTCCTCCGCTGACGGCCGGGTCAGGGAAATCCGAATCAGGCTTGTCTCTGCAGCTCTGCCCAAAGTCCTAGCAAAGTCCTCAGAGCAGGCAGGAGACCAGAAACTTTCCTCCGTGTTCGGGAGCAGATAAGAAGGCCCTGGCTGCTGTGAGAGCGGGCAAGACACAACACTTAGCTTCTTGAATTTATCTGCTTTTTTTCTTTTGCTTGGCAGTTTTGTTTTTCTCCCGGCTATTTTTCACAGCGGGTTTTATTTGCTTTCCGTACATTTGTGGCTTAAAATATATTTCCACATTGCAGGTAGTTTTGAGATGTGCATCTTTCAGACTGCAAAACTGCGGGCAGAAACGGTCTAATTTTAGAGCTAAACTGGAGCAGGAAAAGTATCGCAAGCGTAAAGAAATGTCACCTGAGAAGCTTCTCCTGGTCTCGTTCCAGACGACTTGCCAGGAGGTGGTTTTCTCGAAGGCGTGGACGGTCATCCCCACAGTCCTCGTCCAACCGTCCGTGTCCTAAGGGGCAACCGAAACAAAGCAAGCTCAGCCTCCTGTAAATATAATCAAACGTTGAGAATTCTCCAACCAACGGTTGAAGTTCTAGACATCTCTTCAAGAATCACCAGGATCCCAAGATCCTTGACGGAGAAGCCTTGACGAAGAGACAGTTATGGTATAATGGGTTAAGAGGTCAAGTGGAATCAGAAAGACAGATCAAGTCTCTGCTTATTCAGGGAGCTTTAGATGCCTACAGACAAATTCCTAGTTCTGCTCCCAAATTATAGGTAGTCCTCAACTTTACAAAAAAAAGTTTATTGTTCAGAATAGGGAGAGGGGAGGGGAGGGGAGAGGAGAGGAGGGAGGAGGGAAGGAGAAGGGGAAGGAGGGGAAGGAGGAAGAAGGGGATGTAGGAAGAGGAGAGGGGAAGGAGGGAGAAGGGGAAGGAGGGGAAGGAGGGAGAAGGGGAAGGAGGAGAAGGAGAAGGAGGAGAAGGAGAAGAAGAAGGAGAAGAGGGGAAGGAGGAAGGAGGAAGGAGGAAGGAGGGGAGAAGGAGAGAAGGAGAAGGGAAGGAGGGAAGGAGGAAGGAAGGAAAGGAGAAGGAAGGAGAAGGAAGGAGGGAAGGAGGAAGGAAAGGAGGAGAAGGAGAAGGAGAAGGAGAAGGGAAGGAGGAGAAGGAGGAGAAGGAGAAGGAGGGGAAGGAGGAAGGAAGGAAAGGAGGGGAAGGGGAAGGGGAAGGAGGGGAAGGAGGGAGAAGGGGAAAGAGGAGAAGGAGAAGGAGAAGGAGAAGGAGAAGGAGAAGGAGGGGAAGGAGAAAGAAGGAGGAGGAAGGAGGAGAAGGGAAGGAGGGAAGGAGGAGAAGGGAAGGAGGAGAAGGAGAAGGAGGAGAAGGAGAAGAAGAAGGAGAAAGAGGGGAAGGAGGAAGGAGGGAAGGAGGAAGGAGGGGAGAAGGAGAAGGAGAAGGAGAAGGGAAGGAGGAAGGAGGAAGGAAGGAAAGGAGAAGGAGAAGGAGAAGGGAAGGAGGGAAGGAGGAAGGAAGGAAAGGAGGAGAAGGAGAAGGAGAAGGAGAAGGAGAAGGAGAAGGAGAAGGAGGGGAAGGAGAAAGAAGGGAAAGCAGGAAAAGGAGAGAGGAAGGAGGGAGACAGGAAAGGAGGAGAAGGAGAGAATAGGGGAGGGGAGCAGAGGGAGGGACTTATAACTGTTTTTCACACTTATGACCATTGGAGCATCCCCATGGTCATGTGCTCCAAATTCAGATGCTCACATTTATGACAGCTGCCGTGTCCTGCGGCCCCTTGATTCCCTTTTGAGACCTTCTGACAAGGAAAGTCAAGGGGGAAGCCAGGTTCCCTTAACTGGGTTACTACCTTAATAACTGCAGCGATTCACTCAGCAAACTGTGGGAAGAAAGGTTGCAAAATGGGGGTGGGGGTCGGGTGGGATTCACTTAACAAACGTCTCACTGAGGCGCAGAAATTTCGGGCTCAGTTGAGGTGGTTAGTTGAGGACTACCGGTAACTTTCCTTCCTTCCATCACAAATGGTTAGCGGAATTCTTTTTTTTTTATTTATTTACATTTATATCCCGCCCTTCTCCGAAGACTCAGGGCGGCTTACAGTGTGTAAGGCAATAGTCTCATTCTATTTGTATATTTACAAAGTCAATTTATTGCCCCCCCAACAATGGGTCCTCATTTTACCTACCTTATAAAGGATGGAAGGCTGAGTCAACCTTGGACCTGGTGGGACTAGAACCTGCAGTAATTGCAGGCAGCTGTGTTTTAATAACAGGCTATCTTATAGCCTGAGCCACACCGCGGCCCTTTTTCCCCTTGATTTAAGGTCCTGACATTTGGGATTTGTCTGTCTTCCATCTTCTCAGTCATCCCTGTGGCTACTTTAAAAAAAATAAAATAAAATATAGGAGGTGTTTCAAATAATCACAGGCTGATGGTTGTAACTGGGTTTTCCCGTAAAGAAACAACCCTCGTTCTTGCAAATGCTTCAGTGGTGGGTTTCAAATTTTTTTACTACCGGTTCTGTGGGTGGTGGCTTGCTGGGCGTGGCATGGCTTGGTGGGCGTGGCAAGGGAAGGATACTGTAAAAGCTCCATTCCCTTCCCACTCCAGGGGAAGGATACCGTAAAATCTCCATTCCCACTCCATTCCAGAGGAAGGATACTGTAAAATCTCTATTCCCATCCCACTCCAGAGGAAGGATACTGTAAAATCTCCATTCCCATCCCACTCCAGGGGAAGAGTACTGTAAAATCTCCATTCCCATCCCACTCCAGGGGAAGGTTACTGCAAAATCCCCATTTCCTCCCAATCAGCTGGGACTCAGGAGGCAGAGAATAGATGGGGGCAGAGGCAGCCAGAGGTGGTATTTGCCGGTTCTCCCAACTACTCAAAATTTCCACTACCGGTTCTCCAGAACTGGTCAGAACCTGCTGAAACCCACCTCTGGAGTGCTTGTTTGCAATCACTTTTATTTTATTTTTTTCTTGCATGCTTTCAAACCCCACTAGCACCCCCCATCCAGGGACTGCCGCTAACCCAAAGAGCCTAACAACCGTAAAACAGCCTCTTCCATATTTCCTTACTGGCCTAAGAATAATGGTGGATCAGCCTTATGCAAGGTGGTCCCAGGGCTGTACTAGGGATGTTCTGCACACCCCTTAACGTCCCAAACACAACCTACAAACTGCTAATTCACATACACACACACACCCCAAAAAAAAAAAACTCTCAATGGGCAATCTTGTCTTTATAAATTTCCTGACATGACGTAGGAAGTCCGTTGAAACAACATGCATCCCGTTGCAAAATTCAACCAGTTATGCACAGAGCTTGAAGGGAGGGGAAGGAGGGAGGGAAGGGAGGGAGGGAAGGGAGGGTCCCCCCCAAAGAAATATCTCTAGAGGCCCCGTTTCCTTGGCGACCAATGCCCCTGTTCAATGTGTGGTTTGGCTGGCCAAATCCTACTAGATTAGCTCCCTTTCTCTTAAAAGGGTTTGCACCTACACTTGGCACAGACCAACTCAATATTATTAATTTAAAAAAGAAAGGGAAAGAGAAAGAGAAAGAGAAAGAGAAAGAGAAAGAGAAAGAGAGAGAAAGAAAGAAAGAAAGAAAGAAAGAAAGAAAGAAAGAAAGAAAGAAAGAAAGAAAGGAGGAAGAAAAGTCCCTTGGCACGCAAGGACGGGAAAAGGGTTGGAGGGGCGAGGGAGAATTGGGGAGGGGGCCGCGAGACGGGCAAAAAAAAAAAGAGAGAGAGAGAGAGAGAGCCTTGTGTGCCAATTCTATTGCTTAGCAACCAGACAAAGTACAGTCTTGTTCACAAGCTCTTATTTCTGCTCAGTAAATTACATTTAACGGGGGACGGCGGGGGGGGGGGAAGCAAAGGATGGCTGGGGACTGGGAGGTGGGGGGGGGCTGAAGCTTTCAGACCAGCTGAAACAAACACATCCCCTTTGTTGGCTACCAATCCCGGCTCTTGGCTCCAGACGCAAAGAGGCTGTGGGAACCCAGATGGAGAAATGAAATCAGGCTGGCTTCTGCACACAAAAGGGCTAAAAATCGGGGAGTCCGGGGGGTTCCGGAGGATGGACAGACAGATTGACAGAATCCAGCTCCTTTTTTCTCTGCAGGACTAGTGGGGAAAGCATTGGAGCGGGTTTGGACTGCTGCTGGGTGTCCCCCCTCCTTCTCTTCCCTCCCCCCGCACACAAAACGGAGACGATGCACTTGGAAGGATGCAGTTTGTGAGTTGGCAGGGGGAAAGCGGGGGTCACCACTGGCCAAATTTAAGCTGCCTTCTGCAACGCACAAACACACACACACACACACACACACACACACACACACACATCAATCCATGGCTCCCAATTTTGCAAATTTCAGCCACGTTCTGCTTCCACGCACCCCTCCCCTCCCCCAATTCAAGGGTTTTCCTCTGCAACCATTTCAAAGCAGAATGATGGAGGGGGGGGGACAACTTGGGAATATGTTCTTCCTCCCCCCCCCCCACTCTCAAAATCAGGGGAATGTTTGGCCAGCAGCCGACTGAATTACTCTTACTCTACGAATAGTGACGCGAGAGCGAAGGACCATTGTCCGTGACTTCAGGGGATGTTGGCCTTCGTTGGTTCTCTCTGATTGCAATTTCACAACACCATTTTTTTAAAATTCCAGTTTGCACACCTACAGGACAGTGTCCGTAGGAGGGATAGTCAGAAAAGTCAAGGGGTGGGTGGGTTTCCTCCGTTGTGTGATTTAACCTCCATCCCTCAAAGATCACCATCTTGGCAATTATCCAGAAGTGTACATTTTGGTTAATTTTGTTCATCTCCCCATGTGTTCTCTTCCTGGCACCGTTCACCAAAGGTAACCCAAATGCGTCAATTGGAAAACTCAGAACCTGATCATAGCCGAAGCCTGACTTGCACCACACGCCCTGCTGCCACAAATTTGCCAAACGTGTCGAATGCCTCCCTCACCACGAGCTGCCAAATCACCAAACATAATCAGCATTAAAACCAAACCAGCTGTTGTGTCTTGCCCGCAGCCTTTCCATGACCCGGTTAAATGTTTGAGAGAAACCCAGTTGGTTTTCGCAACTTAATAGTACAACTGCAGATCGTTCTCAACTTATGACCGTAATTGCCTGACTCAATTGTGGTTGTAAGTCATCTTGTACACCTTTTGAGAAGAAAGCTGGCTGGAGCTGAGTTCCTAGAGATAATTCGACAGGGGAATGCAAGGTGGATACGTGAGCGAGGGGGGCAGTATTTAAAATGTGATAAATAAAATAAATATTGGTTGCCATGTTCAGTTTGGAATCCTTTTCAAGAGCCACCCTTGGATATAAATATTATTATTTTTCATCCAAGGGTGAAGTTAAGCTTTCTCTGCCCTTTCCTCCATTCATCTCATTTTAGGGGACTCGGGGACTCAGTGGCTAAGACGCTGAGCTTGTCGATCGAAAGGTCGGCAGTTCAGCGGTTCGAATCCCTAGTGCCGCGTAACAGGGTGAGCTCCCATGACTTGACCCAGCTTCTGCCAACCCTCACTTCGAAAGCAGGTAAAAAACGCAAGGAGAAAAATAGGGACCACCTTTGGTGGGAAGGGAACAGCGTTCCATGCACCTTTGGCATTGAGTCATGCCGGCCACATGACCACGGAGACATCTTCGGACAGCGCTGGCTCTTCGGCTTTGAAACAGAGATGAGCACCGCTCCCTAGTGTCGGGAATAACTAGCATATATGTGCGAGGGGAACCTTTATCTTTACCTAAATGCCATGTCCAGGGACCCCAATAAATCTAAATTTATAATAATTATAAATTTCTAATAGACTGTACCAGATTAAAAATGGGGAATGACCTCTGTAAAACAAAACCATCTTAATTTTCAATAATCTTCTGCTTGCTCTCTCTCTCTCTCGCTCTCTCTCCTCCAATCAGCTTTCATAGAAAATTAAAAATGGATTTTGAAAATGATTTATCGCCCCTTCTAGGAAAAAAGGCAGGGGAATAACGTAGGAGGACTGGTAAGTTTCCGGGGCAGTGAGGTGGGGTACGGACACTATAACGAGGACCCATCTTCTCACCTTCTGCCCAATGGATCGATTGATCTGCACCGTATCTAAAAAGGCCAGCCCCCGTCTGCCATTTTGTGGGAGTGCCCACGACACGCTCTTGAAATGCCAACTCGGTTGAAAAACAGACTTCTACAGTGAAGCAATGGGGTGTGTGTGTGTGTGTGTTTTTTTTTTAAAGGCAAATAAAATGTAGATGGAAATACACTGCAGACATTAGCAGAACCACACATGACCCGCTGATAAATTTAACTGGGGGGGGGGGGAAGGGAACTTGGATGCCTCTTACAGTGACTCACTCTAACAAAATGTTCCTCAAGTTATTCCCACAGAGCTAAGTGGTGTCTGGGAGCTTGATTTATTTATCTTTATCTTGGGTTGGTGTTTTTTAAAAAAAGAGGGAGGGCTTGGCAAATACATACCGAGAGGCCAAGCTTAGAAGTCAAGGCTCCGCACGCTGAAGTTTGCCAACTAGCAAAATGAACACAGAGGGAGAATTCATACCCTTAAAAAAGAGGTCTGTGGAGAATCTCAATCCATCCAAGGTTTTTCCAAGAGGCAACTGGAGTTTCCTTGAAGATGGTTTGCTTCCCATCCCGAGACGTTTCTTTAATACAGAGAGCGCCAACGACCGGATGACTGCAAGGGATATAAATTCTTCCATCTTCTACCATTCAGCTCAGAACTGAAGAAGCTTCTTGAATGAGAAGCGAAATGTCTTCAAGGAAAAATAATGTTGCCTCTTGCAAAAGCACTTTTGGGACACCTAAGACAAGACCCGTGTTCATTCCTTCGCCGCTCCTTTTGAGCGGTTCGCCTTTCCGTTTCTTCCACCCATGTCCTCCAGAGGCTCTCTCTGCCATAGCCCCCTGGCGCTATGGGAACTGTAGTCCAAATAACTGGAGGCCTCCAAGACAATGGAGTGCTATAATTTGGGGATTAGGAAAGTCAACCCAACCCTTCCTTCGTCTTTAATCGGCAATATTTCACAATTTCAAAGAATGCTCGGCTGAAATCTCAACCCAAGTTATGCAAGAGCCTTTGGAGCAGGCTACCACAATCTTAGGAAAGTCCTGCAATTTTCGTTTGGCCATCAAATGGTGGCGGAAACAGGAGAGATCACTCAATGACTTATCTCCACAATCAGTAGTCTTCCCGTTTAATTTTATCTCACCGGACCTGATCTGGAGCTTAACTTTGGCTTTTCAGGATCACTCTGAAAACCAGCAGAGAGATCTACGAGATTTCACACATCGGGGATAATCCAGAACCACAAGGTTCTCCATAGTGGCGGGATTCAAATAATTTAACAACCGGTTCTCTGCCCTAATGATTTCTTCCAATAACCAGTTCACCAAACTGCTCAGAAAGTTAGCAACCGGTTTTCCCAAAGTGGTGAGAACTGGCTGAATCCCACCACTGGTTCTCCATCACGAACAGCTGCCCATCTCCACCTCACTCAATCCTCCTCATTCAAATGGCCATTTCTTCCGTTGTTGTTTTTTTTCTTCATTTAATTGCGTCCCAAATTTTAATTATAACGTGTCCCTCGTAGGCAGCTACACCCGTCTCCCCTTGCAATCACTCATGCCACACAAAAATGCTGGGGATGTGGCTCAAAATGCTGACGTTGGGTGTTGTTTTTGTTTTGTTTTGAAAAAGCTTAAAAATTCTCTTTCAAATCAAAAGCAGCTCAGTTGAAAAAGGAGCCCTTAGCATCTTGCATAAACAAACCTGAGAATGAAATGCCAGCGGTTTACTCTGGTCTGTGAAGGTCTGTCACATAACACCCAAGCTCAAAAAACGTTCAGCCGACCAACATTTATTCCCTAAAAAGCAGCAGAGAAAAAAAACATCTACCATGTTTTAAATCTCTCCTTCCTCATTCTTTTTTTTTTCTTTCTCGTCTTCTGGTCAGCTGTAAATCCTACAGACCAAATCATTTACACACACACACGTTCCCATGGATTTTAAGTCATTTTAGCAAAAACAAAAGCTATAACAGTGCTTTTTAAAAAATAAATAAATAAAATGAACCATAAACAGTGACAGCCAGCTTGGAGGAGATCGAAGAAATCCACGCTCAAAATGAACATCGCTCAGTGGTGTCCTTCCCTTAAACACCAGACTGCAATTCTCCACTAAGATTCAAGAAGGTTATTCTTCATCTATTTGACGTGTTTGCGTGTTGGGGCTGTTTTTTGTTTTTTTTTTATACCGTGCATTAATTTTGGGCACAAAACACATCAGTGCAACAGTGACACCCTATGGCATAGCCAATGCGTTTCCTTGTAGACATGGTTCCTTCGGAAAAAAAATTGAAGCTTGCATGAAAACATGAAGCTCCTTCAACCTTACCACCAGTGTTGACCCTGAAATCTGGTGGCAAACTGAGATATGGAACCACCTCCTTCCTTTGACCATGAAAACAAGGCTAACATAGAGAATTCACTAAGCACAAAGTTCTTCTGCGAATGAAGGCAAATCTACGTGTCCCAGGATAATGTTACAGGATCCAATCCAAGTTGGTCACTGGTGTTGTAGCCCGCCAGTGGCCAGCAGATCTGGCAGCAGATTTGGAGAGTGAGGAGGTTGGGGAGGAACATGGGCCAGTCCTGGAGTCTGGGGAAGGCTCTGATGAGGGCTCTGCGTCGGAGGCAGAGATGGGGCCAGGGCCGTCTGACAGTTGTCAGCTGCCTTCAGAGTCGGACATCAGTGAGGCAGAAGAACAGATGGATCCTGTTCCCAGTGTGTGCATGCGCAGAGCTGCCAGGAGAAGGGAACAGCTAAGGAACAAGGGTCAACTCAGGAGTAAAGCCACAGGCGGACGGTGAATGGCCCCTCCCATAGGGAATAAAGAGGAGCGAAGGGGAGGGGAGTTTGCAGGAGACAATTAGTTCATTTAGGTGAAGATCTGCTCCTGCATTCTTGCCAAGTATTGTTGGTTACAGTGTGGAGTCTGAAAGATCTCGGCCTGGCCACTCTCCAAGCCTGATCAAGGTCGTTAATTGTGAACTATCTTGAAAGACTGAGGGAGAGGAAAGATTTTGCTGGAGAGGAATTCACTGAAAATTGCCTTACACACTGTAAGCCGCCCTGAGTCTTTGGAGAAGGGCGGGATATAAATGTAAATTAAAAAATTAAATAAAAAGGGGTTTATCAGGGCGAGGACTCAGCTTCGTGCTGTTGGGGAAGCCTAAGTCAGAACAACTGGGATCAAAGATTTACTTTTCCAAACTTTTGGGCTCTTACTAGAGTCCATGTCTCCCAGAATGTTTGTTGTGGGTTATTCTATGTTCTATTCTAGCCGGCCATCAGCACCCCAATCAACAAATAAAGAGCCACACACAACCAGGCACCACATAAATACTATGCATAGAATAGTCCACACGCACATTCTGGCTAGAGAGAAGTTCATTGAGGATGGGCTCCAGCACAAGTCCAAAAGCTTTGAAAACTAAACCTCCGGTCCCAGTAACCGACCCAGATTGGATCCTGCAACAAAGTTCTTTAAAACTTCAGATCTCTTTCTCTCTCCTTTGGTATTACCATAATAATCAATCCCATAACAATTGCTTTGTTCAAAGGTCACCTTCAACTTTCTTGTTCTACCTTTCCAAAAGGTATAACAATTTGGAGAATTCCCACAGCTGATTGGAGAATCCCCACAGCTGATTGGAGAATCCCCACAGCTGATTGGAGAATCCCCACAGCTGATTGGAGAATTCCCACAGCTGATTGGAGAATTCCCTCCCAGATCGCCTACCTCCTACCTCCATCCACATCTAGCCAACTTTCTCAGCTCAGGAGTGAACCTACATCTACCAGAACTTCAATTACCAGAATTCCCCAATCAATACAGCCAATCCAGGAGTTGCAACTGTCCCATCCAGAGCTGCACACTTCCCTTGCCCACAGCCTACCTTTAACATTACTCAAGGAGAGGGAGCGGTCGCGGTCCACGAGCCCTAGCTTGCTGCCGCTGCTGTTGTCCTTCTGGCGGGCCACCGCCACCGCGATGCCAACAGGGAGATGTCTAACTTCCACCTCTCCTTGAGATCCAATGCTCTCTCTTCCAAAAGACTTGGCGCTTTCGGGTCGTTCTGGTTCTTTCTTCAGCTGCTTGCCCGCTTGGTGGGACAGCAGCTGCTGGAGCTTGGGTGAAGGCTGTTGACCAGGGTCCAGCTTCATGTTGCCCAGGCCCCCAAAAGGACTTTTCTTGCCACCCCCCTGCCGTGCTGATGCCTCCTTAGCAAAGCTCCCACTGTACTTGATGAGACTTTGCATAGCAGATCCTTCCCCATGCGAGGGAGCGTGGAGGCCGTCTGCCACACTCCGGGCTCCTACCACGGAGGACCTCTGCAGGTTGCTGGGCTCCAGGTAGGTTTTCTTGACTTCCTCCTCCACCCGGTTGGCATGGTTGTGCTGGGCAGCCAGAACAGCCATCTGGGTGGTGGCAAAGTTGCCCATTTCAAAAGGCTTCCATTTTTGTTCAGGGGGCTTCAGTTGTTGGTTGGGATCTAAATGCTGGCGGGAGGAAGAGGACAAGGAAGAAGAGGAGGAAGAAGAAGAAGAGGTGTCCAAAGTGCCATAGATCTTCACCGCTTCTTTGCAGCCGGGTCTTTGAAAACGGTCCCGCTCACAGGAGCGATGTTCTGCTTCCAAGCCAGCTTTGGGCAAGTCCTTCAAAGGGAGGTACTCCCTGTTTTCTGGGGAGTTCAACCTCGGCCTGTTCAGGAAGGTTTCTGAAGCCCCCTGTTTCTTCAAGACCATGGAATTGGCCCTGATCACCGAATTTTTCTCCCGCAGGATCTCCATCCGCTTGGCATCTGCGTGGATGGAGAACTCCTGAGCCAAAAGGTTGCGAGAAGCATCTGTCAAACACCTCTCGGGGACCGCCTGCAAGACCCCCACTCGAGCGGCAGCAGGACCCTCCTTCTCTTTCAGTTTGGTGTTGTCCCGGGCTTGGGAGGCAATTTGAATGGGGCCATTTCTCTCGTCGTAGGCCTCGAGGGAAGGCACGAAGGTGGGCGCGATGACCTTGTGTTCCCTCCCAGACTCCTTGGTCAAGGGGAAGATGGTGTACATGTTGGGATGGATAGGCTGGGGAGGGAAGGCCGAGGGCGGGGGGAGCTTCCCTGGTTGAGCTGGAGAAGGACAGCTGCAGGCCACATGCAAGGCGGCAACCGAACTCATTGCGGAGTCGGCTTTCTTTATTCGGTCGGAGTAGACATAAGGAGAAGGCCTCACATTCTCGTCGTGTCTGCTGAGGTCCTTGGGACAACGGTCCAGCTCGGAGCCCTGAGCGCTTCCGGTCATGTTGCAGTTGCTGAGTGAAGAGGTCTGAAGTGGGTGCTTGGACTTTGGTTCTCCGCTGAAGACCCCCCGATTGGACAAGTGTTCCGCCAGGAAGGGAGACAAGCGTTCCCCAACCTTCACGGCCTTTTCAAATCCGTTCGTTTTCCTCTCGCTCTCAGGTTTGGTGTCCTGGGTGAGGTCCACCACGCTGTGAGGCCGGGACTCCTCGCGCAGCTTGGCCTCCTTCTTGGCTAGGGACAAGGAGAGGTCGCTTCGGTAAGAGCGGTCCTTCCCGCCGAAGTCTTTGGGGCCATCCTTGGAGGTCCTGGGTGGGTGCCCAAAGTCCTTTTCGTGGAGCAGGGCACTGGAGGCAGGGTTGGGGGCTGCCCTGGACGGGGGGGCCTGGGCGTGCAAGGCAGCTTGTCCTGCATGCCCAGCAAGGAAAAATCCATCTGTAAATCAAAGGGAGGGGAGACAGCAGATTGAGGTCAATTCTCTTTGGTCACGCAAATCCAAGCGTACAAAACATTTCAAGGATGACGTGCGCTGACTCTAAAACATCCCAACTCAGGTTGGAAGGAACTGTCCCTGGTTTACCAACCTACCAGATGTTTTTTGACCTTGGAACAGATGGTTTCAACCTCTAATTTGCAGCTAAAACTGCAAGGAAGGAAGGACGGAGGGAGGGAGGGAAGGAGGAAGAAGGAAGGAAGGAGGAAGAAGGATGGAGATGGAAAAGAGAAAAGGGAGGGAGGGGGGGAGGGAAGGAAGGAAGGGATGGAAATGAGAAGAGGGAGGGAGGGAGGGAAGGTGGAAGGAAGGATGGATGGATGGATGGATGGATGGATGGATGGATGGATGGATGGATGGAAATGAGAAGAGGAAGGGAGAGAGGGAAGGTGGAAGGAAGGAAGGATGGATGGATGGAAATGAGAAGAGGGAGGGAGAGAGGGAAGGGAGGGAGGGAGGGAAGGTGGAAGGAAGGATGGATGGATGGATGGAAATGAGAAGAGGAAGGGAGAGAGGGAGGGAAGGTGGAAGGAAGGAAGGATGGATGGATGGAAATGAGAAGAGGAAGGGAGAGAGGGAGGGAAGGTGGAAGGAAGGAAGGATGGATGGATGGAAATGAGAAGAGGAAGGGAGAGAGGGAAGGGAGGGAAGGTGGAAGGAAGGAAGGATGGATGGATGGAAATGAGAAGAGGAAGGGAGAGAGGGAAGGGAGGGGAAGGAAGGATGGATGGATGGATGGAAATGAGAAGAGGAAGGGAGAGAGGGAGGGAGGGAAGGTGGAAGGAAGGATGGATGGATGGATGGAAATGAGAAGAGGGAGGGAGGGAGGGAAGGAAGGAGGGAGGAGATGGAAATGAGAAAAGGGAGGGAGGGGATGGAAATGAAAAGAGGAAGGGAGGGAGGGCGGGAAAGACAGGCTAACCTTTTGGGGTCTCGAAGAGGCTGTGCTGACTCAGCTGAGCAAGTAAGGGGTTCCCAGAGCTGTGGGGTTCCAGGTGACTCAAAGGAATGTATGAGGGGTATAGACCACTCGGCAGGTGGGAGAAACCTGAAACAGAAGAAAAATTCACAGATCAGTTCAGGATTCAGCCACCCCCTCCCCCATACACCACCACCCCCACCATGTTGCTTTCTCCCTGCCTTTTCCCTTTTTCTCCCCCCTCTAATATCATCCTCTTTTTTTTTTTTTCCTTTTGCTCGTTTGTATTTTCTTTTTAATAAGAGTTCCATTAAGAAAGAAACCAGAGTCGGGCTGTTCAGCTTTCCTTCTGATCCTGCCTTCTCCCCCTCCCTCCCTCCCTCCCTCCCTCTGTTTTGTCAGAAATATAAGGCCCCCCAAAAAAAAATTTTTTTTTAAAAAGTGATGAAAATGAACAGAGCTGGCCGTTAGCACCGTCATCCCTCTAAAACCTCAAATTTCTGAAAGCGCCCGAGGAACGAAGATTGAACATGCGGCTTCCGCAATTGCTTCTGTCTTTTTTCACTTGGCCGCAGAAATGAACTGGGAGCCACCGAAGGGAAGGTCCAAAGCCCAAAGTCCTGCTTCTTGATCCACTCCCAACCCCAGGCCACCAGCTGACCCAGCCCTCCCCGGTTCAGGAAATGGGTCTGCCTTTCCATCCAGTGGGGGAATTAGGGGCTCGGGAAGCAGAGATGGACCCTCCCAACGGCGGCCTTGGCGACCAGAGTCATGGGCGAGGCAGTCAACCGGGGGAGGGAAGAGCGGGATGCCTTTGGGTCTTGATAAGAGAAGACCTTCAGCCCCGGCTGAGTTGTGGCCTCGCAACCCAACCCGCAAGCAGTAGGGTGTCCGGAAGACAAACCTTGTGCAATTCAGAGAAGGGGGAAATTTCACTCAGCAGCGGCCCGTTTCGAAAAACCCACAATTCCTTTGCAATCAAAGGAAGAGAGAACAAAAGTAGGGGGGGGGGGACCCAATGCAAAAAAAGTTTAAAAAAACTAACATTATTCAATCACAACAAAACGCAAAATTAAAGTCCCTCCCGGGTGAAGGCATCTCACCTAGAAAATGGGGGAACTGAGTTTTTAGTCTGGGTGACCTCGGTGAGTTCTAGTCCCATTTTAGGTGTGAAAGCCAGCTGGGTGACTCTGGGCCAATGACCAGGAGATGAGGAATTCTAGTCTGGCCTTAGACTTGAATGATGAAGAGTTTTAGGGATGCTCTCCACCTTGGAATTTTTTTTATATAACAATAAACTCTTTTATAAAAGTAAAATAAAACCCAAGATTTTGTGAACTACCAAACCAAGAGTTGGCAAACCAGCTGGCCAAACTCTCTGCAGATCAGATTTAGAATATGGTCTAAATATGGTGGAAGGTCAAAAAAAAAGAAAGAAAATTCAACTTTTCTTCTGCAAACAACGAAGATGCAAAAGCACGTCTATAAGATCAGAGGTGTCCCATTTTTGCTGCTTTAAGCCCTGGGGACTTCAGCTCCCAGAATTCCCCAGCCAGGAATTCTGGGAGTTGAAATCCACAGGTTTAAAGTAGCCAAGTTTGCATAGGCCTGCTGTTTGCTGGAAAAGCAGCTTTCCCAAATTTCATCTGGGCTGTGCAACACCACAACAAATGCTCAAAAGTGACATGTCTACTCCGGTTGTATCATCCTCTCTCTATAGTAGTAGATCTGGCTTTCCGTGCTCCTAGGACACCCGAAGGGAGGAACCAGGAAGCAATTATTCCACACGCAGAAATGTCAGGGACCAGGGTGGTTTCACGGGATGAACAAATGTTGGATAGACACACAACCTGATCACGAGTTCTATTTCCTCGGTCACTTCCAATCATCCCTCCAACTCAAAACCACCCATAAGAGAAATTTGGAAGGAATTCTCAAGAATACCGTGAAGACACAAAGGTGCTTTTTCAGGAGGCAACTGGACTTCCTGGTTTTTCTTTGAAGACATTTCGCTTCTCATCCAAAGAAGCTTCTTCAGCTCTTGGATGAAGAGCTGAAGAAGCTTCTAAGATGAGAAGCGAAACGTCTTCAAAGAAAAACCAGGAAGTCCAGTTGCCTCTTGAAAAAGCACCTTTGGGACAACCAGGACCTGGATGATGGAGAATCTCCATAGACCTTGAAGAAGTTCTGAAGAAGCTTCTTGGATGAGAAGCGAAACATCTTCAAAGAAAACCAGGAAGTCCAGTTGCCTCTTGAAAAAGCACCTTTGGGACAACCAGGACCTGGATGATGGAGAATCTCCATAGACCTTGAAGAAGTTCTGAAGAAGCTTCTTGGATGAGAAGCGAAACATCTTCAAAGAAAAACCAGAAAGTCCAGTTGCCTCCTGGAAAAGCATCTTTGGGACAACCATGACCTGGAGGACTGAGAATCTCCAGAGACATACCATGAAGAAGCTAAAACCCCCTCAAGATCCTTCCATAAATTAAGAAAACCAGTGAGAATATTATCTAAAGCATTAAGGCACTGAATTAATCCCAAGGTTGTAAGACAGATGGAAACTTGCTGGAAAGACAACTTCAATCTCTGTGTATGTTATTACTATGTATGTACAACAAAGATGATTAGGGGACTGGAGGCTAAAACATATGAAGAACGGTTGCTGGAACTGGGTTCATCTAGTCTTACGAAAAGAAGGACTAGGGGAGACATGAGAGCAGTCTTCCAATATCTCAGGGGTTGCCACAAAGAAGAGGGAGTCGGGCTGTTCTCCAAAGCACCTGAGGGTAGAACAAGAAGCAATGGGTGGAAACTAATCAAGGAGAGACGCAACTTAGAACTAAGGAGAAATTTCCTGACAGTGAGAACAATTGATCAGTGGAACGACTTGCCTGCAGAAGTTGTGAATGCTCCAACACTGGAAATTTTTAAGAAGTGATGGGACAACCATTTGTCTGAAGAGGTGTACGGTTTCCTGCCTAAGCAGGGGATTGGAGTAGAAGACCTCCAAGGTCCCTTCCAACTCTGTTATTCTATTCTATTCTAATTCCCCATTCAATATGATCATGACTAACAACTCTGGGAGTTGAAGTCTAGAACATGTTGAGATTGGAGAAGACCAGTTTAAACAATCCCATTCAGGCAAAGATCCAATTATTGCTTGGATGGAAGAATTGATCTGATAACAGATGGAGGTTTTGAAGTCTCTGTGTCCTACAAGATCCAATGAAAAGAAGAAGTAGGGGAGACATGATAGCAGTGTTCCACTATCTCAGGGGCTGCTCCAAAGAAGAGGGAGTCAAGCTATTCTCCAAAGCACCTGAGGGCAGGACAAGAAGCAACGGGTGGAAACTAATCAAGGAGAGAAGCAACTTAGAACTAAGGAGGAATTTCCTGACCGTGAGAACAACTAATTGGTGGAACAACTTGCCTTCAGAAGTTGGTAAAAGCTCCAACACTGGAAAATATTAAGAAGAAATTGGAGAACCATTTGTCTGAAAGGGTATAGGTTCTCCTGCCTGAGCAAGGGGGGTGGACTAGAAGACCTCCAAGGTCTCTTCCAAGTCTATTCTTCTGTTCCAGCGTATCAACAACAAGTCTTTTTCTGACTTTCTTAAGCCAGATTTATCCATCCATTTTCTGCTCCGTTTTCCTTCCTCCGGTTCCCCACAAGTCTCGTGGAGAAACAATCCCAACACTTTACAAGTTGTTTACGCGAGACTGAACAACCACTTGTTTCAAATGATATAGACTAGAGGAGCGATGGCGCACTTTTTCGGCACTGAGTGCTCAAACCGGAACGAGCACGTTTGCACCAGCTGGTGTGCATGACTATTTTGGGAGCATTTTTGGCCATTTTCTGGGTTATTTTCAGCCTGAAATCGGCCCCCCAAAATGGCCTGAAAACAGCCTGAAAATGGCCCAAACAACAGCCTGAAAATGGCCTGGTTTTTGGCCATTTTCAGGTGCTCCAGCACCTGCGAAGACCAAGCTGGCTGGCCACACATGTGCGCTCTGGAAACCTAAAGAGAAGCTGGCGACGGTGTGCATGCCGACAGAATGAGCTCTGCATGCCACATCTGGTACATGTGTTATAGGTTCACCATCACTGATATAGAGGCTCCTACTTGAGCAAAAATTTGGACTAGATACAGGGGTCTCCAACCTTGGCAACTTTAAGCCTGGTGGACTTCAACTCCCAGAATTCCCCAGCCAGCAAAGCTGGCTGGGGGATTCTGGGAGTTGAAGTCCTCCAGGCTTAAAGTTGATAAGGTTGGAGACCCCTGGACTAGAAGACCTCCTAAATCCCTTCCAACTCTTATTATTCTGCTCCTCCAGCTGAGCCAAAAGGAGTCGATCTACTCCACAAAACCTGATCAAATCCTCAACAGGACTCAAGTGCTCTAGAACCAGTGGTGGGATTCAGCCGGTTCGCACCACTTCGGGAGAACCGGTTGTTAACTTTCTGAGCAGTTTAACAAACTGATTTTTGGAAGAAATCATTAGGACAGAGAACCGGTTGTTAAATTATGTGAATCCCACCACTGTCTAGAACCCTCCAAAAAACGTCGGGGAAGTCTCTTCAGAATGTAGCTCTTCAGAATGTAGCAGAATGTGCCCCAAAGCAGACAATGTTGTGGAAAATAGTCCTAAATCACTTTTTTTTCCAGTGCCCGTTATCACTTCGAAAGGTCACTAAATAAGCTGTTTTTAAACCGGGGACTGTCTGCAGATGGCTTACAATCCTAATTAAGCCTGCAATTACGGTCGTAAGTTGTGAAGGTTGCTCTGCGGATCGCTTCGCAAAGTTTTAAGAAAATGTGTGGCTCCGGTTATTTTGAATGGAGGCACGGAAGACCAAAGCCTCTTTTTTAACCTAGCTTTTCTTTTCTTTTTTATGTAATTTGTTATTTTGCCCTCTCCTCCCTTCCTTTTACTTCAGGTCTTTTTTTTCTTTTTCTTTTTCTCATATCTTGTTTTTCGTGTTTTGAATAATTTGAAAACCACCCAGAGGCTCTGGGAGTCGGGTGGCATCGGCATTTAAATAATAATAACAACAAGAAAGAGTCATGCAACGGGTCCTCCTCCTTCTCAGTTTATGATTGGGTAGCAGCTCTTTGAAAAGTTTAGCCTCCTCCTCTAAAGGACAAAGTAAGTTTCTAGTCCTTATTGGCCAGCCTATAAAGTGGAGATTCCGTACAGCATCCTGGCTAATCAGAATTACTGGGAGATGAGCAGCATATACATTTAATCTATTATTAGGGTTGGTTTGCACAGTCAGCCAGATATGTTTTGACTGGATTTTTGTCTACCTCTCCAGCCCTTCCCAAGGCTGTGAGATCAACAGATGTTGTTTAATAATATGAAATGCCGCAGGGTGAGTATGATTATGACTAATCAGCCAGCACACCCGTTAAACAAAAACTCTTTTAGAAAAATAAAAATAAAATGAAAGGTGTAAACAGTCATCCGTTGGCACAGAAGTCTTAACCTTTGGGGTCAGCAACCTCTCGGAACACCTGCTGAAACCTTTCTCAGAAAACTTAACTTAAATTAATTTAAATACACCAATACAGGAAGGAAGCCAGTCAGACTGAAATACAGTTATGAAAATATTTTTTTTAAATCGCAGTCCACTGATTTATTCGCCCATCAAACCAGTAAGAGGACAAGCTAGATTTCAAGGGAAGGTTAAGGTTAACCAAGGGTTGTTTTTTTTTCCCTACCCCAAATTTTAAAGCCCCTCCTGGATGGTCTCTAAGCCGAGTGCTTCATGGTGCCAAGCTTAAGCCCTCCCCACCCCTCCCTGGCTTGGCCAATCTGTGTCCCTTCCACCCCACCCCACTCCCCTGCCCCTATCTCCACCTGGCCTACCTCGCAAGATCCAGGTAAGCAATTACCACCTTTGTGTGTGTATATATACGGTAATATGTTCCCTGTGCTCCTCATTGGAGAAAGGGCTAGATGTAAACACAATAAAGATAATTGCTTAATTGCTTAATCATTTTAAACCCAGAAGAGTTAATCGGCTAAAAGACATCTTTAAGCAGTTGGCAAGGCTGGCGAAATGGGTGGAGACTGGAGTATGAGAAGGGAGAGAGAGAGAGAGAGAGAGAGAGAGAATGAGAAAGAAAGAGAATGAGAGAGAAAACAAGGAGATAGCAAGAGAATGAGAGAGAGAGAAAAGAGACAATGAGAAAGAATGAGAAAGAAAGAGAAGAAGAAAGAGAAAGAAAGAGAAGAAGAAAGAGAAGAAAGAGAGAGAGAATGAGAAAGAGAATGAGAATGAGAAAGAAGGAACAAGAAAGAAAGAGAAAGAGAACAAGAAAAAGAAGAAAGAAAAAGAGAGAGAACGAGAAAGAGAATGAAAAGAAAGAAGAGAAAGAAAGAACAAGAAAGAGAGAAAAAGAAAGAGAATGAGAAAGAAAGAACAAGAAAGAAAGAGAAATAAAGAAAACAAGAAAGAGAGAGAGAGAAAGAGAGAGAGAATGAGAGAGAAAACAAAAGGAGAAAGAAAGCGAATGAGAAAGAGAGAAGAACAAGAAAGAGAGAACAAGGAAGAGAATGAGAGAAAGAGAGAAGAAGAGAGAACGAGAAAGAGAAGAAAGAAAAAGAGAGAATGAGAAATATAGAGAGAGAGAGAACAAGAAAGAGAAAAAGAAAAAAGAGAATGAGAGAGAAAACAAGAGGAGAAAGAGAGAAGGAAAGAGACAGAGATTCACATGATGAATCTCTTGACTTGCAACTTCGGATTAAGCCCTCAGCTCCCTTTGACCTCAGAACTCTTCCCCTCCCCACCCCAAATTTGCTCCCCTTCATCTACGTTTACAATCTAGTCAAGATCTCCAGGAACCCATCAGATCTTCAACACATGCGCCTCCTTTGCATTCAAGGTGGGAACCCAGCCAAAGAAGAGCCAAAACAACCACACCCACCTCCGAAGGTGTCCCTGCTTTAATTAAACACAAGCTGCAAAGGAGACCAACCCTTCTTCAGTTATTCCGGGAAGGTTGAGCAAAGACTGATGCAATGGGAAATTCCCCATTTGCAAATCAAGAGGGCTCCGAAACATTGCCAGCAGCCACCCATCTGCTCTCGACAGACCGAGCCTGCCAAATTTATCCTCCGCATCGTAGCCAAAAATTAAAATAAAAAATAAAAAAATTGGGAAACTTCCCCAACCACATCGCCCGGGCTTCTCCAGGAGATGGTGGAAGGCAACCACTGGGCAACACTGCCTTCGCTCCCAAAGCGGAAAGCGGAGCAACCTGGGGAAAAGGTTGAGAAGCTCTTGGGATCCCTTCCATCAGTCCTCTTCAAACTTCGCCCTCCCGGAATGGACCAAGGAACGGATTCAGATGACACGGGGGAGGGTGGGGGGGGGGGCTATCCTCTTGGTTGGAAAACTTCTTCAAATGAGAGGCTGAAGCCAAATGCGGAGAACCACCTGGAGAACCTTGGCCACTTGAAGAAGGGTGGACTTCACCTTCCAGAATTCCCCAGACAGTTTTGTTGGAGGAGTTGAATCCCACAATCTTCAGAGTTGCCAAGGTTCAGACAAACTGGTCTAGATGAGCCTAAGGATCGAATTAATTCTGGACTGATATTACGTGAAGTGAACGTTTTCCTTCCCTCCTTCTTTTTCCTCCTTCCTTCTTACTCTTTTCCTTCCTTCCTTTCTCCCTTCCTTCTTACCCTTTTCCTTTCCCTTCCTTCCTTCCCTTTTTCTTTCTCCTTTTTCTTTCTTTCTTTTTCTTTCTTTCCTTCTCTCTCTCTCTCTCTCTCTCCTTCCTTCTTTCCATTTTTTAATCCCTACCAATGTATAATCTTTTTCTGTATAACCACAATGTGTTTGTGTGTCTGTCTGGTAGCTGTTTGCGCTCCCCTATTAAAAATTTTTTTTTTTTTTAAAAAATTACACACTCAAATCAACCAAGGAAAACAAAGCTCTCGCCTGCAAACTTCCTCCGAGAGACTGTGCCAACCGAACTCTTTTCGCGACCCCACAATGTTTTTCTACTTGGGTACCTGAAAATAATCCAGACACCATCTTGCAGTGGTGGGATTCAAAGAATTTAACAACCGGTTCTCTGCCCTAATGATTCCTTCCAGCAACCAGTTCACCAGACTGCTCAGAAAGTTAACAACCGGTTCTCCCGAAGTGGTGTGAACTGGCTGAATCGCACCACTGCCATCTTGCCATTAAGTACAGCTCCTAGAGTTTAAACTTTCTCCTCCTCCACCAATTAGAATAGAATTTTTTATTGGCCAAGTGTGATTGGACCCATAAGGAATTTGTCTTGATGCAGATGCTCTCAGTGTACATAAAAGAAAAGATGCCTTCATCAAGGTACAACACTTACAACACTTAATGATAGTCATAGACTACAAATAAGCAATCAGGAAGCTAGCAATATCAATATAAATCATAAGGATACCAGCAACAAGGTTACAGTCATGCAGTCATAAGTAGGAGGAGATGGGTGATGGGAACAATGAGAAGATTAATAGTAGTGCAGACTTAGTGAATAGTTTGACAGTGTTGAGGGAATTATTTGTTTAGCAGAGTGATGGCGTTTGGAGAAAAACTGTTCTTGTGTCTAGTTGTTCTGGTGTGCAGTGCCCTACAGCTCATTTTGAGGGTAGGAGTTGAAACAGTTTATGTCCAGGATGTGAGGATGTTGTAAATATTTTCACAGCCCTCTTTTTGACTCGTATACTAGACAGGTCCTCAATGGAAGGCAGGTTGGTAGCAATATTGTTTTTTCTGCAGTTCGCTCCAGGATAGTTTGTGGAGCGGAGGAATAGCAGAGTCCTCCAGAATAATATACAGAGGTTTTTCTGCTCTGGTGCATTAGATTTTTGGGACCTTGGCAGGGAAGTTATGTCCTCTCCCACCATCTAACCATCTTCTCAAGGCCAAGGAAAGCTTAGCCGAAGGACAAACAGGAGCCAGCTGCGGAATGTCAGGCTGCAGCTGGAAAATATATATATACTTTACATAGATTTAGCTGGGAAAATAAGAGATTTGGCTTCTTTATCGTGGAAGAAATAATTCCATGCTCTCCGGTTTCCAGCAGAAAATTCTTCCTGCTACCTTTGTCCTAGTTCTTCAAAGAGCAGCAACCAGTTAAAAGAGAACATATATGATTAACAATGGATGAGACAAGATATCTAATTGAAATAATGTTAAGAAATTAGGATTTGAGGGCAGATGGTGATATTGTTTATATAGTAAGTGTAGAAGTATTAAGATAAGATTAAAAAAAAAGTAAGGGGAGAAGAATATTTTGGCAGAAATTGTTAACTACGTAAAATGTATTTGGATATGACACGTTATGTAAGACATAATGTGGTCCGGGGTCTCCAATGACGGTCCCTTTAAGACTTGTGGACTTTTTATTATTATTTATTTTATTTTATTAGATTTATAGACCGCCCTTCTCCCGAAGGACTCAGGGCGGTGTACAGCCAAGGTAAAAAAGAAACAATGTACAATTAAAAGTAAATTAAAAAACTTATTATACAATTTGGCCGAAAATTAAAATGGTTAAAAATCTAAAAACCCCAGTTTAAGACTTAAATAAAATTTAAAGCAAAGCTGGCTGAGGAACTCTGGGAGCTGAAGTCTACAAGTCTTAAAGGGACCAAGGTTGGAGACCCCTGATGTGGTCAATACTCTGTTCATAAAATGTGGGGGGGGGGGTTTGAAAGAAAAAAACAATAAAACTTGATTTAAAAAAAAAAAAAGCAGCAACAAGGAATTTGCATTTTATTTTGTCATTGTTTGCCCTCTACAACACAGAGGTCTCCAACCTTGGCAACTTTAAGCCTGGCGGACTTCAACTCCCAGAATTCCCCAGCCAGCTTTGCCACCCCTGCTCTACAAAACTTGACACTTGGGAACCTCGTGCGGGTAATTCTCGTCTTTCAACAGTTCATTTAGTGACCGTTTGAAGTTATACGGGCACTGAAAAAAACCTGACTTATGACCCTTTTTCACACGTACGACGGTTGCAGCCTCCTCCCCCCCTCGGGTCACATGATCAAAATTCGGATGCTCAGCAACTGGTTCACACTTATGACGGTTGTAGTGTCCCCCGGGGTCATGTTTTGTGACCTTTTGGCAAGCCAAGTCAATGGGGAAGCCAGATTCATTGAACAACCGTGTTACCGACGTCATTTAACAACTGTGGCAAGAAAGTTCGCGACGTGGGACAAAACAAATGTTTCACTTAGCAACACAAGAGTTTGGGCTCAGTTCTGGCCATAACTCGAAAAGTCCTTGTACGCTCTTTTCTGTGGATAAAACAATCAATTTCCCCATCTCTACTTTTCTTTCTTTCTGACTGTAATTTTTTGTTGCTATCATTGAGGGTTAAATTGCAACCTATGACCATCATTTGTGTTGTAAATGTTGTACCTTTGATGAAGGTTTTTTTTTTATTTTATGTACACTGAGAGCATATGCACCAAAGCGAATTCCTTGTGTGTCCAATCACACTTGGCCAATAAAATTCTATTCTATTCTATTCTATTCTATTCCTCTCTCTCTCTCTCTCTCTCTCTCTCTCTCTCTTTCCTTCCTTCTTCCTCTTCTTTCTTTCTTTCCTTCCTCTTCTTCCTTCCTTCTTTTCTTCCTTCCTCTTCTTTCTTCCTTCCTTTCCTTCCCTTCTCTTTTTCTTTCTTTCTTTCTCTCTTTCTTTCTTTCTGCCGTGGAAAATAATGTATATTTCAGTTACTGGTCACCATTTATATTAACCCAATTTACAATTTATTTATAATGAGAGACCTGTTTTTCCCACACCCGGCCCAATTTCACCCTAGTGAATTTGCATGAGGTCTAAAAGGGAAGAGGATATGCAGGTGGATATATTCAGCCTTACACCTTCGCTCGAGCCTTATCTCGGTTTGCAAACCACATCCTGCCAAGCCCAAACCATATTATGATGGGGCAAAGCACAAAGCAAACCCCAGACATGTGGACTAGCACCTTACTCAATCACCTCCATAAGGCTGGGCCAGGAGCAGAGGTCTATCTACAAGCTAGGGCAGATTTCTCTCTCTTTCTCTCTCTCTCTCTCTGTCGTATTCTCTCTCCCTCTCTTTCCCTCCCCGTCTCTCTCCCTTGTTCTCTCTCTTTCTCTCACGTTCTCTCTCCCTCCCTCCGTCTCTCATTCTCGTTCTCTCTTTCTCATTCTCTCATGTTGTCTCTCTTCCTCCCCGTCTCTTTCCCTCATTCTCTCATTGTTTTCTCTCTCTCGTTTTCTTTCTCTCTCTCTCTCTCTCATGTTCTCTCTCTCCCTCTCCCCGTCTCTCTCCCTCATTCTCTCTCTCATTCTCCCACTCTCTCTCTCCCCCTTTCTCTCTCCCTCGTTCTCCCTCTCCCATTCTCCAGTTCTCTCCCGTTCTCTCCCTCTCATTCTCATTCTCCCTCTCCCCTCTTTCTCTCTCCCTTGTTCTCTCTTCCTCATTCCCTCTCTCTCTCATTCTCCCTCTCTCGCTTCCTCATTTTCTCTCGTTCTCTCTCTCTCATTCTCCCTCTTCCCTCTTTCTCTCTCCCTCGTTCTCTCTCTCGCTCTCGTTTTCCCTCTTTCCCTCCCTCCCCCATTTCTCTCTCTCTCTAAATTCCAACAGCAGGCTCAAGTTCTTGTGACATAAAGCACTGCCTGTTTTCCCACCGCCGTTTTTCATTTCTTGAAAAGTTAACATGAAGAATAAATACTGCCTTAGCAGAGCCCCAGAGTAACACACAGCTGGGTTTTTTTCTTTTTTCTTTTTTACTCCACTTCTATCCCCCATCAAATGAAATAACCCGGCTGCTAAGTTTAGCAACAAGGTTTACTTGGCCAAGCTGTTTGTAAGCTGTGGTTTAAAATAATTCAGTCCTCACAAGCCGGGCCATTGTATTATTATTATTTTTTTTTAAAAAAATGGGGGGGTGGAGCAGCTACTATCTTTGATACGCTGATCCAAGAGAAAGTGTATTTTCTCCGTATAAATAGCAAATACATCATCAAGAGAAGACGAGCAGAAACCGAGGCAGGCTTTTTAAAACGTTCGATCGTTTCAAATGCAAACCAAGAAGAAAAACAAAGTCCATTCTAAAAGTGCAATATTTATAACCCTGGCCTGCAATTAAAGACCAGGAAACACAGACCGAAGAACAATTGGCAGGAGAGGAAGTTTGAAACAAACAGATCAAAATTCCCCAGACAGTCTAATATCCAAGGATATACATACTAACACAGGGGTCTCCAACCTTGTCAACTTTAAGCCTGGCGGACTTCAACGCCAAGAATTGCCCAGCCAACTTTGCTGGCTGGGCAATTCTTGGAGTTGAAGTCCGCCAGGCTTAAAGTTGACAAGGTTGGAGACCCCTGTACTAACACACTGCTGAAATTCTGCAGGGCTGCAAAAGTGTCTCTTTCTTTTTTTTAAATCTGCTTTGAAGCGCAACGGATTTAAATCCTCTGGCCCCATAAGGACTAGAAACCTAGCTTTCTTTCCCTTGTTTTAAGAAGCAGATCAGGCAGACCAAAGCCCAATGGATTACTGAGTGTTTTTCAAACCTTGGCCATTAGAAGATGGATGGACTTCAGCTTCCAGAATTCCCTTACCAGCTTTAAAGGATGAGAAACGCTGGATTATACTCTCTCCCGCTTTCATCCCAACACAATGAGGACAAGAAACATGCTGGGTCGTTTGTTAGGAAAGGGCAAAATTCTGCATACCTTAACTTTTGAAAAATGCCAAGAAAGTTGCAGGAAATAAGGTGACAAGAAGGAAGCCAACAGAAATCATCATCATTTGTGATGTATTTTTGAGTGTTCAGTTGACTGAGTTTCATGTTTAATGAATAAAGTAGTAAGAAGAAGAAGAAGAAGAAAAGAAGAAGAAGAAGAAGAAGAAGAAGAAGAAGAAGAAGAAGAAGAAGAAGAAGAAGAAGAAGAAGAGGAGGAGGAGGAGGTGGAGGAGGAGGAGGAGGAGGAGGAGGAGGAGGAGGAGGAGGAGGAGAAGAAGAAGAAGAAGAAGAAGAAGAAGAAGAAGAAGAAGAAGAAGAAGAAGAAGAAGAAGAAGAAGAAGAAGAAGAGAAGGAGAAGGAGAAGGAGAAGAAGAAGAAGAAGAAGAAGAAGAAGAAGAAGAAGAAGAAGAAGAAGAAGAAGAAGAAGAAGAAGAAGAAGAAGAAAAGAAGGAGAAGGAGAAGGAGAAGGAGAAGAAGAAGAAGAAGAAGAAGAAGAAGAAGAAGAAGAAGAAGAAGAAGAAGAAGAAGAAGAAGAAGAAGAAGGAGAAAGAGAAAGAGAAGGAGGAAGAGGAAGAGGAGGAGGAGGAGGAGGAGGAGGAGGAGGAGGAGGAGGAGGAGGAGGAGGAGGAGGAGGAGGAGGAGGAGTAATAGTGAGGTCCCTGGTGCTCTCTAAGCTGGGTTGTTTTCTTGCACATGTTTCATTACCTAGCTTGGTAACATCATCAGTGCTAGATGATAGAAATGGTAATAATAGAATTCAAACTGCCACACAATAACCCAGCCTTAGCAATTGTCAATAAGAAACATTTTTTTAAAAAGTCTGGATAAGTGGATGTGGCAATACCCGGAGACAACAGAAGACAAGAGAAAGAGCTGCAGAAGTCAACAAAATACAAAGACCTCAAGTAGAAACAAAACAACTGTTGGCAAGGGAAAGCAAAGGCCAACAGCGATAAGACATCTTGGGTGCAATTCCCCCAAAAACATCTGGAACAGCCCTTGAACACTGCCCGGCTTTAACAAAACCATCAATTCAATTCAATCCATTCAAGTTCAAATATTTACTGTCAATGCACAACATAACGTACAATGAGATTGGTTGAGCTCATCGGTCAGTTGCCGTAGGCAGCTTTACTCGGAACAGGCTTACATCCTGCGACACCTTGAACAGCGTTCAACAACCACATCTGCCTATCCTAGGTGGTCCTTGGGAAGGACTTCTACAGAGAAATGATTGAGTCTGTCATCTGCATCTCTATAACTGACTGGTTTGGTTCTGCAAACCAACAGACTTCAGAGGATCATTAGAACTGCAGAAAAAACCATGGCTACCAACCTGCCTTCCATTGAGGACCTGTATACTGCAGGAGTCAAAAAGAGGGTTGTGAAAATATTTACACACCCTGGACATAAATTGTTTCAACTCCTACCCTCAAAATGAAGCTATAGAGCACTGCACACAAGAACAACTAGACACAAGAACAGTTTTTTCCCCATCACTCTGCTAAACAAATAATTCCCTCAACACTGTCAAACTATTCAATAAGTCTGCACTACTATTAATCTTCTCATCGTTCCTATCACCCATCTCCTCCCACTTATGACTGTATGACTGTAACCCTGTTGCTTGTATCTTTACAATTTATATTGATATTGATCGTTTCCTGATTGCTTATTTGTACCCTATGACGATCATTAAGTGTTGCACCTTAGAATTCTTGACGAAGGTATCTTTTTTTTTTATGTACACTGAGAGCATCTGCACCAAGACAAATTCCTTGTGTGTCCAGTCACACTTGGCCAATAAAAAATTCTATTGTATTCTAGTCTAGATGAAAATGCCAGCTCTAACATCTGGCTGACTGAGCAACACACCATAACAAACAACCCTAGCAAGCTACTGACTGCATTCTAGAGAGAAATCTCCCGTGGAAATGTTCCTGGGCACAGTTTGCGATCCTACACAAATTCCAATCGACTCAAAGGATGGTCCTTCCTGAGCCAGGACAGAATAGCCTCAGGAAAGAAAAGGCTCCATGATTTAATCCTATGATTTAGCTGTTCAGGAATGTCCCATTTCCCTTGGCAAGTCCTTCTAACTTTCTAGCCTGGGCCACTAGAGACTCCAGCCACAGCTGTGCTAGCAGATGGACAGATGGAGTTTCTTAAGGGACAGAAAATATGGAGGAACAATTCATAGCACTAAATACAGGCAGCCCTCACACTTAACAACAGTTCGTTGAGTGACCGTCCAAAGTCGCAACGGCGCCGAAAGAAGGGACTTACGACCGTTTTTCACACTTACAACCGCTGCAGCGTTCCCCGGGCTCACGTGATCAAAATTCAGCCGCTTGGCAATTGGTTCATGGCCGTGTTGCTAACTTAACAATGGTGCTGATTCACTTAATGGCTACGGCAGGAGAGGTCATAAAAGGGGGAAAGTTTTCACTTAACAAATGTCTCGCTTTAGCAACAGAAATGTTGGGTTCCGTTGTGGTCGTAAGGTCGAGGGCTACCCGCATGTCCAGTATCTATAAGGTAAAGGTAAAGGTTCCCCTCGCACATACATGCTAGTCGTTGCCGACTCTAGGGGGTGGTGCTCATCTCCGTTTCAAAGCCGAAGAGCCAGCGCTGTCTGAAGACGTCTCCGTGGTCATGTGGCCGGCATGACTCAACGCCAAAGGCGCACGGAAAGCTGTTCCCTTTCCACCAAAGGTGGTCCCTATTTTTCTACTTGCATTCTTACGTGCTTTCGAAACTGCTAGGTTGGCAGAAGCCGGGACAAGTAACGGGAGCTCACCCCATTACGCGGCACTAGGGATTCGAACCGCTGAACTGCTGACCTTTCAATTGACAAGCTCAACATCCTAGCCCCTGAGCCACCGTGTCACTCCAGCTCTCTATCCACCCACTTAATTCCTTCACTGGCTGCAGTCTGAGAAGACCCCAAAATGACTCTTGTCCTTCTGGAATTGTGTCATGTTCCGAGTCTCATCCAACAGGAGCCGTTTATTCAGCACCGTCCCACCCTTAAACTATCCCACGCCTCGAACCAAGGTTAACGCCGGCCAAGATTAGCATTAGCAGGTAAACTTTAACGATCCAGGGCATGTGATAACCCCACCAGAGACAGGTGCACCTCCCCATCATGGAGAAGCTGCAAAGTGGTACCTCTGAGACAACTCACAACACCCAGGGGACATCAGATGCCCGTTTTCTTTCTCTGCTCCCGAACAGCAGAAACACGGTGGATTTTTCTAAGCATCAATAATATAATTTCCCACCGGGAAAAAAAAACCCCACAAAAAAACAGCCACCGTTCTAAGATCCTGATTTACAGCAGGCCTGTAGACAATTACATTCCTAAACCTTTCTTGAAGGCTTTAAGAAAAAATAATCCCTAAATGCTAAAAAAAAAAGCCCCAATTCTGGCTCAGTTTTGAGTTCGTCTGCAAAGTGATGTCACCCTTTTTTTTTTTTTTAAGAGTAGTGGCAGTGCTAAGAGGGTAGAAGGTGTGTGCGCCGTGTGTAAATAAAACGATGTTTGCTCTTGAGCTTAGTTTAGCACTCTGCATTTGGCACCTCTGGAGTTTTTTTCAGCACTTGGAAACATCACCTATCCCGAAATCCCATAAATCTTCCTGGCCAAATTCCTCTTTCGCTCTTGTTGGCCATTGGGTTTTACAAAAAAAAAAAAAAAATTCAAAGTTTTTTTTTTCACGATTGCAAAACCTGTCACTCCCACCAATCTCCTAATGTCAATTCTGCATCACCTCCCTGTGACTTAGGATTTATCCTTCTCTCCCCCACCCCACCCCTATCCCAAATCTTGGGGGGATGGAAGAGAACCACACCTATTCACAAGACTATATATATATATATTCCCAGAAGCACGAAGCTGAAGCCTGAAGATGACGAATGAGACTTCGTCGAAACGTCACCAAGACACTTCCAATTTTACGCGGGAGAAAACCTGAATAACCAGTTGATATATATTTATATATATAGAATAGAATTTTTTTTATTGGCCAAGTGTGATTGGACACACAAGGAATTTGTCTTTGGTGCAGATGCTCTCAGTGTACATTAAAAAAAAGCTACGTTCATCAAGGTACAACATTTACAACACAAATGATGGTCAATATATCGATATAAATCATAAGGATTACCTATATATATATATATGATGACGAATGGGATTTCGTCGAAACGTCGCCAAGATACTTCCAATTTTACATGGGAGAAAACCCGAATAACCAAAGACCTACATATATATATATATATGTTTATTGTTCTCTTCCAGGATGGCACACCTGACATTCCAGGTAAGGGTGGGTGAGCTGAGAAGGTGTGTGGGTTTTTTTTAAATCAAATTTGAAGAAAATAAGTGGCTTCAGAAATGCTATTTCAGTTAAAAAATGAACCCAGCCTCCAGCTCAAGCAGAAAAGGACCATACTTGTCGTCTTTGAAAAAAGAGTGTTTTGTTCTTACCTGCACAGCAGGATTTTAAACATCTGCAGTTGCTTAAAAAAGAAAAAATAACACACCCACCTACTTAAAACAGCACACTTCTGACTGTGTCTGGCTTTTATACCGTGCCTCTAAAGCAAGCCTGACCACAAACATGCAGCTGAAGGTAAAATGCATGCATTCCAATGAAGAGGCTCCAATCTCTTAACCTGCGCATTATTTCATAACAACCCCCCCCGCCCAAAAAAACCCTCTGCCCTCCCCTTTTCAGCTCAGAAAGCCAAGGGATTTCTCTGAAGCGCAGAGCTTGTCGTCTGTTCTGAATTGCATGTATCTACACGCAGACCCAGGGAAAAGGGAGGGAAAAAACCAACGCTGCTATTTTAAACTTTATTAAAGGGCAATTCATTTATTCTGCCGATGAATTGCAGGAGAGACAGAAAGAAAAAAAACGGGTTCAGGAGAACATTAAGAAGAAAAAAAGGTGGAAGAATAACCTCAACATATATATTTATTCCTCGATCACATCCCTAACACACACACACAATGCAAGGGCAAGACATGGGGGGTGGGGAGAATCACACCAGCTCCCTGACTTCAATTTTTTTTAAAAAAGCTTTTATTTGGACAAAGCCCAGAGTTTTTCCTTCCAACCCTCACCCACCCTTTAAAAAAAGAAGTTTTAACTGCCATCTTGAGAACTCTGGCCAAAACCAATCCCAGCTATTTTTTTTACAAGATATTCCCTTTGGAAGCTTTTGGGCCCAGCGAGATAAAACAATTCGGAAAGACAAAAGGAATGTTTGTTTTAAAATGCCGCCCCCAAGGTTGTCCTATCCAGCGTTATGATACAATTCAAGAACAGTTCTCCAAACTTGCATGCTAAAAAACTAGGAAGATTATTCGAAAAGTCACTCTACAAAAGAGGTCTTTCAAAGGGAGGACAGAAAAGAAAAAAAAAAGATCAGTGAAATAAACCATCTTTTTTTAAAAAAAAAAAAAGTTGCGCTCAACCATCCATTGGCAATTTTTTGGCAGTTCTGAAGTATGCGTTAAAACTTCGGAAACCCCACCAAAATAGAGTGACAAAAGCCATCTGGTTTTTCATGCCAAACACTCTCCCCCCACCCCCAATTTTTTATTTTGTTTTGAAGTACAGGTAATGCTTGACTTACGACCAGAATTCAGCCCAACATTTCTGCCACTAAGCGAGACGTTGGTAAAGCAAGTTTCGCTCCTTTTTACAACCTTCCTTGCCACCTTCGTTAAGGGAATCACTGCAGATGTTAAGTTAGTAACCCAGTTGTTAAGTGGAACCTTCGCAAAAGGGGATCACGGTCGTGACCCCAGGGACATTGCAACCGTCATAAATACGAGTCAGTGGCCAAGTGTCACTGAATTTTGATCCCGTGGCACTGGGGATGCTGCAGTGGTCAGTAAGTGTGAAAAATGGCCTCAAGTCATTTTTTTTTCCAGCCCTGTTGTAACTTTAGACAGTCGCTCAACAAACAGTTGTAAGTAGAGACTACCTGCATCTCCTTTTCTCGTATTTTCTATCATCTTGGTTAGGATAGCAAACCGCAAGAACTACAAAAAGTCCATTTTATAAAAAAAAATAAAAATCAAAAGGCTTCACTAGACAAAGATCTTGGACCGTGATGAGAATCTGCAAGACCCCAAAGAGCAAAATTTGGGAGAACCGTTTGCAGAAATAAAACACCAGCTACTGGCAACAAACCTGAACTTTCCAAAGCATACTTCGAATTAAAAAATCAGGCCTTTTAGTCCACAAGGAAGAGGGGGGGAAAAATGTACAATTCTCAGACAAAGACAGCAACACCATTATTTTAAATAACCAAACCAGCAGAAGACACAACAAGGGCTTCAAATTCTCCAGAACTCATTCTGGAGCCAACCAACAACAACAAAAAGCAAGCCATAGAATGGGACCGGCATAAAAAAAACAAAACCCAGGAAAACATAAAAAATGCAGGAAAAACAAGCCATTAAAAACCCAACGTTTCGGCCCTGACATTTAGCTCAAGATAGAATGTGATGGCTTTAGAGTTGAATAGCCTCTGTGTCAGCTTCTCAAAATAGGCACCAAAACCAACATTTTTAGTTCCCTTCTCTTCTCTTAAATCTTAAAAAGAAAACGCATTTCTTTCTTTTCCCCTCTGGCAAATATAATCATCTGCTCTCTGTCTGATTAAAAACAGATTTATTTTTTTTTTTACAAGATATTCCCTTTGGAAGCTTTTGGGCCCAGCGAGATAAAACAATTCGGAAAGACAAAAGGAATGTTTGTTTTAAAATGCCGCCCCCAAGGTTGTCCTATCCAGCGTTAAGATACAATTCAAGAACAGTTCTCCAAACTTGCATGCTAAAAAAACTAGGAAGATTATTCGAAAAGTCACTCTACAAAAGAGGTCTTTCAAAGGGAGGACAGAAAAGAAAAAAAAAAGATCAGTGAAATAAACCATCTTTTTTTAAAAAAAAAAAAAGTTGCGCTCAACCATCCATTGGCAATTTTTTGGCAGTTCTGAAGTATGCGTTAAAACTTCGGAAACCCCACCAAAATAGAGTGACAAAAGCCATCTGGTTTTTCATGCCAAACACTCTCCCCCCACCCCCAATTTTTTATTTTGTTTTGAAGTACAGGTAATGCTTGACTTACGACCAGAATTCAGCCCAACATTTCTGCCACTAAGCGAGACGTTGGTAAAGCAAGTTTCGCTCCTTTTTACAACCTTCCTTGCCACCTTCGTTAAGGGAATCACTGCAGATGTTAAGTTAGTAACCCAGTTGTTAAGTGGAACCTTCGCAAAAGGGGATCACGGTCGTGACCCCAGGGACATTGCAACCGTCATAAATACGAGTCAGTGGCCAAGTGTCACTGAATTTTGATCCCGTGGCACTGGGGATGCTGCAGTGGTCAGTAAGTGTGAAAAATGGCCTCAAGTCATTTTTTTTTCCAGCCCTGTTGTAACTTTAGACAGTCGCTCAACAAACAGTTGTAAGTAGAGACTACCTGCATCTCCTTTTCTCGTATTTTCTATCATCTTGGTTAGGATAGCAAACCGCAAGAACTACAAAAAGTCCATTTTATAAAAAAAAAAAAATCAAAAGGCTTCACTAGACAAAGATCTTGGACCGTGATGAGAATCTGCAAGACCCCAAAGAGCAAAATTTGGGAGAACCGTTTGCAGAAATAAAACACCAGCTACTGGCAACAAACCTGAACTTTCCAAAGCATACTTCGAATTAAAAAATCAGGCCTTTTAGTACACAAGGGAGAGGGGTGGGGGGGAAATGTACAATTCTCAGACAAAGACAGCAACACCATTATTTTACATAACCAAACCAGCAGAAGACACAAGGGCTTCAAATTCTCCAGAACTCATTCTGGAGCCAACCAACAACAACAAAAAGCAAGCCATAGAATGGGACCGGCATAAAAAAAACAAAACCCAGGAAAACATAAAAAATGCAGGAAAAACAAGCCATTAAAAACCCAACGTTTCGGCCCTGACATTTAGCTCAAGATAGAATGTGATGGCTTTAGAGTTGAATAGCCTCTGTGTCAGCTTCTCAAAATAGGCACCAAAACCAACATTTTTAGTTCCCTTCTCTTCTCTTAAATCTTAAAAAGAAAACGCATTTCTTTCTTTTCCCCTCTGGCAAATATAATCATCTGCTCTCTGTCTGATTAAAAACAGATTATTTTTTTTTATTTGCCAACCTCAGCCAGGGATCCACTAACAATAACTTTTATCCCATCCTGGGGAACGTGGTTTATATGGAACTCTGGTTTATATGGAACTCGGTTTATCCTCCATGGATTCAGAAGGATTTTGGAAACATCTGGAGCTGTTTCTCAAGAGAAGACTGTGGCTCATTCCCGGGTTTTTCCCCCCCTTTTTGTTTTAAACATTGGTGAGAGGGGGGGAGGGGCTTCCAAACAGGGTTGGGGGTGGCCCCCAGATGGCTAAACAGAAAAGAGAAGAATATGCCCTGGGGGGGGGATGGGGGGGGGAAGAGCCCTTAGAATGGGACTCCTCAGGCACTTTCTGACCCAGCTCTCTACATTTGACTGAATCTCGCTGGCAGCCAAGGAGGGGTGGAGTTGGGGTTTCCTGGGGTGCCTGCAGGGCTGTTATGGGTCAGGGAGGGGGGGGAAGGTAGCTCCAAAAAAAAGGGGGGCATGGGAAGTGAAGTCTACCTCTGGAGGAGATGGGGGGAGCAGAATTTCTCCTTAAAGGGGTGGGGTGGATTAAAGGGAAAGGTGTCCATGCCCCCCTCTTTATAAAGGTGGGTTAGAGGGGGACCAGTGTTCACCCCCTACCTTAAAAGGGGGGGTTGAAGGGAAAGATTTACACCCTTACTTTAAAAGTGGGGTTAAAGGGAAAGGTGTGTATCCCTTCCTTAAAAGGGGGGAGGGGTGTTTGAAGGCTGTCCATCCCTCACAGCTTCCCCCCCACCGCCCACCGCCCCCCCAATTTTTCCAGCGCAAAAAGCCCAGCCAGACTCACCCGGGTGGGAATGGAGGTTGAGGCCGGGGGCGGCGAGGTATTTGCCAGGCGGCAGCGGCGTCGCCAGAGGTGCCAAGCGCGCAGCTCCGGCGGCGGCGACGTGGCTCTCCATAGCCAGCCCGGAGAGCAGCGGCGGGGGGACGTGGACGGCGCGGGGAGCCCCCAGGTCTCTTCCATCCATCCTCCGCTGGCCGATCGCCGCCCCCACCGCCGCCCTCCTCCTCTTCCTCGGGCCGGCCCCAGCCTTAAAGGTGGCGGAATCCGGAGCGCGCCAGCGGGGATCGGGGATCCATCGTCCTGGGGTGTGCAGCCTCTTCCAGCTAAGGAGCCTGAGGAAATGGGGGGGGGGGGCGAAGGGGGCGCAGAGAGGCAGAGGCTTTTAAAAAAGAGAAACAGACCGAGAGAGACAGACAGACACACCCTGGGAAGCGGGGAAGATGGGGTTTTATTGGGGGGGAGGGTAAAGAGCCCCCTCCCCCAAAGCTGCCGGGAGTCCCCTCCCCTTTTCCAGCTGCCTGTTTTTGGGGGGGGGAGACCCTTGCTTTTTCTTTCGAGAGATAGATATCCAGAAAGACTGAGCTTAAAATGCAGGCGAAAGAAAGGGGAGGGCGAGAATAAATTGATACCCCGAACCCCACCGGGGAAACTGAGGCTTCCTTTTCGAATGGAAGACAACGCGCGGCCCGGGGTTGCAAGCCGCTCTCGGTTTCTTAAAAAGGGCCGTCTTTTTAAACCCAGTTGGAAGCTTTTACGGACAAAAAGGAGAGAGAGGGGGAAATTTCGCTTTTCCGGTTTTTTTTTTAAAAAGGCTGGGAGAGCTTTTGCGTTCCCCCCTCCCGGGGTCGCAGGGACCCCCATCAACCCCACCTTGGATATTTCCTCGCGCGAGGAGAAGGCGGCGGGCGGCGTGGACGAATCTTACGAGAGACGCTTTACCGACCGGCTGCAACCCAAACCGCCGAGCAAGCAGGGCGGCGAGCGAGCAATTCCTCCCGAAACCCGCATTAAAAAAACCCGAGGCTGCCCTTGAACCTCGTTTATGGCGGGTGGGTGGGAGGGGGGACAGTTGTGGAGGAAAAATTAGCCCGCCCGGTTTGATCCCACCCTGCTAGCTTTTAATTATTATTTTTTTTAAAAGACAATTTAAGTGGATAATAAGATCGCGCTGCTCCGGCCTTCCTAAAACCTCGATTCTTCCTTATATTTTATCCGTTTTTAACATTCATCCCCCCCCCTCCACGTTTTCTCTATCAAACGTGACTTAACCTCCCCTCCCCCGTGGAAAAAAATGTAAAAAAGTGTCAAGGTTGCTCCCAGTCTTAAAAAAATAAAGGTGGGAATAGCTACATATTTAATGTTTAACCTTCTCTGCTTCACAAGAGATATATATATATATATTTAAAAAAACGCTTTGCAGAACGATTCGGGTGGCTTTGGTAATTTAAGAGAAAACCATCTTCTCTCTTCTTCCCCGCGCCCCCTCCCCAAATCCTTTCCCTCCCAGCCCTCTAACTCTGCAGTCTGAGGTAATTCAACTCAGAAACCCCACCATGGACATGAGGACTTGCTGCTTAAAGAAATCTAGGCTGGGAAGGGGGAAGGGAGGGAAGGAGGGGGAGGGAGGGAGGGAGAGAGAGAGAACTAGGGAAAGAGAATGAGAACGAGAGAGGGAGGGAGAAAAAAAGGAAAAGAGAGAGAAAAGGAGAGAGAGAACTAAAGAGAAGGAGAAAGAGAGAAAATTAGAAAGAGTAAGAGAATGAGAGAGAGAGAACGAGAGAGAAAAGGGAATGAAAAAGAAAAGGAGGGAAAGAGAAAGGGAGAGAAAGAACGCGAGTGAAAGACAGAAAAGGGAATGAGAGAAAAAGAGAGAAAAGGAAAGAAAGAACGAGAGAGAGAGAGAAGGGAATGAGAGAGAAAAGGAGAGAGAGAACTAGAAAGAGAATGAGAACGAGAGAGAGAGAGAGAACGAGAGAGAAAAGGAGGGAGAAAGAGAACGCGGGTAAAAGAGAGAGAAAGGGGAACGAGACAGAAAAAGAGAGAGAAAAGGAAAGAAAGAACGAGAGAGAGAAAAGGGAACGAGAGAGAAAAGGAGAGAACGAGAAAGAGAAAAAAGGGAGAACGAAAAAGAGAGAGAGAGGAGAGACCCAGGACACGTATTTTTAAGTATTCCTAAAAAGGGTACCCAATTCCGCCTGTTTTATTCAAGGACGCCGGCTGCAAAGCTGGCCAGATTCAGACGTGAGTTTACGCCCCGGTGGAGAACGCGCGAAGCCGGCGTGCAATTTCTCCAGTTGGGCGTCTCAGAAAGCCGCGGATCTGCCCAGGGTCGGCGGGAGACGGATCAAGAGCCCCTAACCGCTAATGCTTTTTACAAGCGGGGGGGGGGGCGTTCGGTTACCGCGTCTTCTTTTATTTAAAGGAATCGTGTGTAACTATTCCAAAACGCCGGCCTGGATCTCTCTCTCAAAAAAAAAACACCACCACCACAAAAAAAACCGTGGAGAAAAACCGAAGGCTAAGCTGTGTAATCCTTTGGGGGGGAACCGGGTTTTTCTGCGCCCTTCCCATTGCCCAGCTTGGCTTTGATTCCTTTCGCCTCCTCCCCCACCCTTTTTTTTAAAAAAAAAATTTTAATTTCCGAAGGCTATTTTTCTACCTTTCTTCGAAAAGAAAATTTTGTAACCCTGCAGTCTCAAGGTTGCCATTGATCAAGTCCCGCAGAGAGCAGGAACCAAAATAAATAATAAATATTTATTTATTTATTTTAAAAAAACAAATACCTAAGCTTTCATTTTATACCGAATCAGGATTTGCTGTCCCCTTGCATCAATCCTCTACTGGGGAAGGGAAACGAGGGGGGGGGCGGGAAAGGAAGGGGGGGTGAGGAAAGGTCGAATTGCGATTTCTGGCCGGGGACTCCTTTTAAAGAGACTTTCGCTTTCCATGTAAAAGGGAAAGTTTTTGGCTTCTCGGTGCAAAAACGCCCCCCCCCACCCGTGTAAGGCTCCACGCGTGTAAAAAAAAATCGCCATCAATCTTCTCGGTTGGTGTCCCGCTGGCCACAGGATTCCTATGGGATCGTGCGTGTGTGTGTGTGTGTGTGTGTATGTTTGTGTGTATCGGTGCGGGTGGATCCACACACCGCCAAATGCCAAGGCGCTCTCTCTCTCTCTCCGGGGCGAAAATAAACTTCCTTTGAAACTGTGCGTGGAGTTTGGGCCAAAATGCGAATATATTTTTTCCCCTCTTCTCTCCCAATCTCATTCCCCCCCCCCCTCTTGCTTCAGTAATCCCGGCTCCCTCTCCCAAAATGGCTGAATTCCCGGTTTTAATTAAAAACAGCCCACCCGAAGTGGGGCGGGGAGGGTGGTTTTGGGGTTGTTGTGTTTTTTTGCAAGAATGCCTGTTTTGCTTCGCGTTCTTTCCAAGAACGGGCGAAAACAAAAACAAAAATGAAATGGAGGAGAAAAAAAATTAGTCGAAAGAAAGTATTATTTTTATCTGTTTGAAGAAATAGGTTGAGGAGGGAAAGAGGGGGTTGCAAAGACGTATAGGGAGGGGGCGAAAAGCTGACCCCGACAGCCAAGACCTTCCCCCGCTCCCCTCTTTTTTTTCCTGCCCCCCCCCAAAAAAACCCCTCGCAACTTGGAAAGTTGGCCGCGCAACCCTTACCTTTTGCTCCGAAGATGCCCTCACTGGCTTCCTAGCCCGATCCTCTGGGACATTTTCGGGGGAAGGGGGTTGTCTCTGGCCAGCTCAGATCCGTTGCCTGCACCACCATCAGCAGTAAAAGGGGGCCAAAGCAAAAAACCCCTCCTCCTCCTCTTCCTCCCCCGCCCACCCCCCTAAAAAAAATCCCTCCTTTCTGATTTTTACGCCCGGCGCGTAAAAAAATCTAAAATGCGCCCTAGATGGACGGCCGGGGTCGGTTCCTTCGTCCGTTCCTGGTCCTCTCTTCGCTCTTTGCGGGGGTGGGTGGGGGTCTTGCACGGATGACCCCCTCCGGCACGACAGAAAGCCCAGGAAGGCGGAGGGGATCCGAGCTGCTTGGGGGGGAAAAACACGATCCCTGGCCTCTTTCGCTGCCTTAGTGTCCCTTCCGAAGCGCGCCCTGGCTCCCGCTGGTAATCCTTCGCGATCTCCATATACAACTCAGCGTCGGAAAAGGTACATTACCCAAGGTCCCCCCCCTCCCCGCTTTCCAAGTTTCTCTCCGAGGATGTAAAAAAAAAAAAAAAAGGAGGAAAAAAAAAAGCGGGGAGGGCGAGGAGAAAGGAGGGAGGGGGAGGCGAGGAAAGGAAGAAAAAAAAAAACCCCCACCAAGCAATGAAACGAGCATTGTTTGGGCCAAGCCCGCCCCTCCGCCACTCGGAATGTCCTTCAGCCCTTCCCCATTGGCTGCCCCGCCTGCCACTCGCGCTCGTGGAAATACTTTGGCTGGTCGCCAACCTTATCAAACCAATTATGGAGCTGGAGGGGGAGGGGGGAGGGGGAAGAAGGAGGAGGGGAGGAGGAGGCGAGCAGTTTCTAGCCTCCCCTGGCCGGTTTGGCTTGAATGAGCAAAGGAAGGGTGGTGGGAACTTTTAAGGGCCGTTTCCAGGCGCCCCCCCTTTTTTCCAATTCCCTCCGCTCCGATTCAACCTTTTCTCTCTCTTTTTCTTCCCCCCCCCCCGCGCTCTTTTTCTTCCTTTCGTCCCTTTTCTTTCTTTCTTTTTCTTTCTTTTTTTCTTTTTCCTCCTCCGGTTGATCGAAACGGGGAGGGAGGGAAGGAGAAAAAAAAAACATGGTGGCGACTGGATTGCGTGGCCTTTTCACAGCGCGGCCGCCCAGCTTAAAAAAACTGCTCTTCGCTTTTCTCTGAGTTTGTTTGGTGGTTGTTTTTTTCCCACTTCCCTTTATTTTATTTTATTTTTCTTTCTTTTTTTTAAAGGACTTTTCGAGTAAAGCAAGTCAGACCGACAGAAAGGCGTTCATTTTTTTATTCTTCTTGTTTTTAAAGAGGAATTTGGAGGAGGGGAAGTGGGGGGGGCTGGAAGATTTTGCACCGTCGAAGTGGCGGGGGAGGGGGAAGGTTACTAGCCTTCTAGGGCTTAGGGGCCGGCCGCGGTAAGACCGGGTCCTTGTGCGTGGATTTGATGTTTCCAGCTGGCCAGCTTCGCGCGGGAGGAAAGCGCGCGGCACCCACCCTACCCCACCCCCCCGCGTGGGGAGTTTGACTGCCAGGTAAGCTAAGCAAGAACCCCGATCCCAGCCTCGGGTGGAGGGGGTGGGGGGGAAAGCCCGATCCTCCTTTGTTAAGGGGTCCCACCGATTTCCTCCCGGCGAAAGGAGGCGGCCGCAGCCTTTCCGTGGAAGTCGCCCATCTGCATCGGAAGGACCCTTATTCGTTAGCCGGGCTTCTCCGGAATCCATAACAGCCGCCAAAAAGAACCGAGACACGATGTGCCTTTGAGCGGCGTAGACAATCGGTGCATTTATTTGTTTGTTTTTCTTTCCCCGTCCTTTCCAAATTTCAGCCGAAGCGGGGCTTGTCGTTGACCAAGAATTCTACCCAAAATAGATCTACCGTACAGGAGGGGCTTGGGCGGGGGAGCGGCAAAAGGCGAGGGCCGTTCTCCCCAGTCAGTAATTTATTGTGAGTAAATCTATTTGCTTTTGTTAAAACTCACATCCGCCACGGTCGCTTCCCTTCTTTTAAACAAACGCGGGTGGTCTCAGAAACGGGGGTGGGTGGAGGGTTTCCCCCCCCCTCTATTTTCTCTCTTGGATTGCATTTATTGGGACCCCACCCTCCCCAAACCTCGGCCCCTCTTCTAGTTCCTTCTCGAGCCGTCAGCGAACAAAACTCAAAATTCAAATATATATATATATTTATTTATTTTTGAAGGAAAAAGACCCTCCGTTTAGCTGCGAAGACAGGGAGGAGGAGAAAGATCCCTCCCTCCAGAAAAAAAAATGCTTTTAAATCGTTTTTTTCCTGTTTTTCTCCAGAGAGGCTGGAAAGGGAAAAGCGAGGGGGGCCCCCCCCAAAAAAAATAATTGCCTTTTTTTGTAATTCTGGGACAATCATCCGTTTTCCCAGCGGGGGTGCAATTCGGATTCTTTTTTCTTTTCCTTTTTCTTCCTTCCTTCGGAAAAAGGAAAGGGGGGAGGGGGAGAAGGCTAAGGCGAGGCTCCTTACAGTCATGGCCGAAATTGTTGCCACCCCAGAAATTTTTCCAGAAAATCAAGTATTTCTCACAGAAAAGTATTGCATTAATACATGTTTTGCTATACACATGTTTATTCCCTTTGTGTGTATTGGAACAAAACAAAAAAGGGAGGAAAAAAAAGCAAATTGGACATAATGTCACACAAAACTCCAAAAATGGGCTGGACAAAATTATTGGCACCCTTTCAAAATTGTGGATAAATAAGATGGTTTCAAGCATGTGATGCTCCTTTAAACTCACCTGGGGCAAGTAACAGGTGTGGGCAATATAAAAATCACACCTGAAAGCAGATAAAAAGGAGAGAAGTTCACTTAGTCTTTGCATTGTGTGTCTGTGTGCCACACTAAGCATGGACAACAGAAAGAGGAGACGAGAACTGTCTGAGGACTTGAGAACCAAAATTGTGGAAAAATATCAACAATCTCAAGGTTACAAGTCCATCTCCAGAAATCTAGATTTGCCTTTGTCCATAGTGCGCAACATTATCAAGAAGTTTGCAACCCATGGCACTGTAGCTAATCTCCCTGGGCGTGGACGGAAGAGAAAAATTGATGAAAGGTTGCAATGCAGGATAGTCCGGATGGTGGAGAAGCAGCCCCAAACAAGTTCCAAAGAAATTCAAGCTGTCCTGCAGGCTCAGGGAGCATCAGTGTCAACATTTTAAATGAAATGAAACTGCTATGGCAGGAGACCCAGGAGGACCCCACTGCTGACACAGAGACATAAAAAAAACAAGACTATAGTTTGCCAAAATGTACTTGAGTAAGCCAAAATCCTTCTGGGAAAACATCTTGTGGACAGATGAGACCAAGATAGAGCTTTTTGGTAAAGCACAACATTCTACCGCTTGCCGAAAAAATGGAATGAGGCCTACAAAGAAAAGAACACAGTACCTACAGTGAAATATGGTGGAGGTTCAATGATGTTTTGGGGTTGTTTTGCTGCCTCTGGCACTCGGTGCCTTGACTGTGTGCAAGGCATCATGAAATCTGAGGATTACCAAAGGCTTTTGGGTCGCACTGTACAGCCCAGTGTGAGAAAGCTGGGTTTGCAGTCCCAGATCTTGGGTCTTCCAGCAGGATAATGACCCCAAACATACGACAAAAAGCACCCAAAAATGGATGGCAACAAAGCGCTGGAGAGTTCTGAAGTGGCCAGCAATGAGTCCAGATCTAAATCCCATTGAACACCTGTGGAGAGATCTTAAAATTGCTGTTGGGAAAAGGCGCCCTTCCAATAAGAGAGACCTGGAGCAGTTTGCAAAGGAAGAGTAATCCAAAATTCCGGGTGAGAGGTGTAAGGAGGTTATTGATGGTTATAGGAAGCGACAGATTTCAGTTATTTTTTTCCAAAGGGTTTGCAACCAAATATTAAGTTAAGGGTGCTAATAATTTTGTCCAGCCCATTTTTGGAGTTTTGTGTGACATTATGTCCAATTTGCTTTTTTTCCCTCCCCTTTTGTGTTTTCTTCCAATACACACAAAGGAAATAAACATGTGTATAGCAAAACATGTGTTATTGCAATACTTTTCTGTGAGAAATACTTGATTTTCTGGGGTGCCAACACTTTCGGCCATGACTGTACAATATTTTTTTTGCCTCGCTTTTCCCCTTCCAGCCTTATTGTTTTTGATATCTATCTATCTATCTATCTATCTATCTGGCATATATAGCATGTATTATAATATATATATATTTCTCCTTCCTGCCTTTGCAGCTAATATATGTTGGAATCTAATATAAATTGGAATCGCTTTTGGCTTAAATACACCGTGGCAGTTTAATATTTATGGAAAACAAGATTGGATTTGGGATAGGCGAATGATTCATTTTTTCCTTTCGTCTAGCCTCGGTTTTTTTCATTCCCTCTCTCCCTCCCTCCCTCTCTCTCGCTCGCTCGCTCTTCTTTTATGGGGCAAACATACCAACCATCGCTCGTAATCCGCCTGTATTTGCATACAGGCTCCCCGCGGTTTCCCCGCTGGGGGGTGGGGAGGAGTGATGAGGAAGGAGAAATGGAAGAAAAACGATCCTCTGGGGTTAAGGACACCTTACCCTCCTCCCCCCACTTTCTTACACACGCCCCAGTTCGGGCTGGCCGTCTCGGGTTTCACGGCCTTGGTTTGAGTCCCGTCTTTTCTGCGCTGGAGCGGCGGGTTTCTCGCGCGGAAAATCCGCGGGTTTGGCCCTTGTTGGCCAACGGGGCGTGGATGCCCCTTGCAAATAAAATAAAATAAAAGCGATGGAGAAAAATACGTCTCGGGGTTATTATTTTTTCCGAAGTTGGCGTCTTTTGGGGGAACCGGAGCAGAATTAAAGGCGTCTTAACCCCTTTTGGGGGGAAGGGACGCCTGGATTTGGGGGAAGGGGCGAAGAAGAACCGGAGAATGAAGCCCTCCTAGAATTTCTGGCTAAAAATAGGTTTAGTTCAGAGGAGGGGTGTATCCTATTTTTTTCTCTCTCTTTTTTTCCCCTTTTCTTTCTTTTTTCTCTTTGTCTCTTTCTGTCTTTTCTTCGGAAGGGAGCCGTTTCCAATTACAACCCCCCCCCTCCTCGAGCTGGAGGGCGGTTTCAAGGCCGCCCTCTTTGGGAAGCAGACAGGAGGAGGAAGAGGAAAACACGAAGGGGGGGGAGAGACAGAGAGGTGAGAAAAAAAAATAGCCATCGAAAATAGTAGCATAAGCTGAAAAAGAAAGGAGGAAGGAGAGGGGGAAAAAACTCAAAAGGTGATGCTCTAAAGAAAACGGCCGCTAATTTTGCACCCCGGTGTGTGTGTGTGTGTGTGTGTTTTTTTTTAAAAAACCGTGACCCCCCCCCCGACCCCCCTCTGCCCAGGGAGAAGGAAAGGCTGACGACTTGGCAGCGGAACGTGATGGCCGGGCTCCAAATTAGCGAGGGATCAACGAAGAGGGAGGTGTTAAGACGGGGGTGGGATTTCCCCGCCCGGTCACCAACAACTGCCCCCTCCCCCCAGCGATCCCCGTTCTCAATTGCCGCCCCCCCCCTCCCAGCACGCGGAAAAGCTTGCCAAGAGAGCGAGCTCGCGTGTTTTATTGTTATTGGGTGTTGTTTGCGTGTTTTGAAACGTTGCTTTTCCAAAGGTTTCCCTTTTTCCCCCACCCGCCCGGGCTACGCGATCCTTCCAGAGTTTCGCACCGACAGAGGGAGGCAGCCTTCCTTCCCTTCATCACCCACACCAAAACCTTCGGGCTGGGAGAAGTGGAGGACATCTAGTCGCGCCCCTTCCTCGGCGCAGGAGTTCTCTCGGACCTTCCGGAGAAAAAAATAGCCATCGAAAATAGTAGCATAAGCTGAAAAGAAAGGAGGAAGGAGAGGGGAAAAACTCAAAAGGTGATGCTCTAAAGAAAACGGCCGCTAATTTTGCACCCCGGTGTGTGTGTGTGTGTGTGTTTTTAAAAACCGTGACCCCGACCCCCTCTGCCCAGGGAGAAGGAAAGGCTGACGACTTGGCAGCGGAACG